>NC_069499.1:458857642-459055142 GCF_027579735.1 Bombina bombina
CACCCCCCTAAGTTAAATATAATTTTTATCTAACGAAATAAATTAACTCTTATTAAATTAATTATTCCTATTTAAAGCTAAATACTTACCTGTAAAATAAATCCTAATATAGCTACAATATAAATTATAATTATATTATAGCTATTTTAGGATTAATATTTATTTTACAGGTAACTTTGTAATTATTTTAACCAGGTACAATAGCTATTAAATAGTTAAGAACTATTTAATAGTTACCTAGTTAAAATAATAACAAATTTACCTGTAAAATAAATCCTAACCTAAGATATAATTAAACCTAACACTAGACTATCAATAAAATAATTAAATAAACTACCTACAATTACCTACAATTAACCTAACACTACACTATCAATAAATTAATTAAACACAATTCCTACAAATAAATACAATTAAATAAACTAGCTAAAGTACAAAAAATAAAAAAGAACTAAGTTACAGAAAATAAAAAAATATTTACAAACATAATAAAAATATTACAACAATTTTAAACTAATTACACCTACTCTAAGCCCCCTAATAAAATAACAAAGCCCCCCAAAATAAAAAATTCCCTACCCTATTCTAAATTAAAAAAGTTACAAGCTCTTTTACCTTACCAGCCCTGAACAGGGCCCTTTGCGGGGCATGCCCCAAGGATTTCAGCTCTTTTGCCTGTAAAAGAATAAATACAATACCCCCCCCCCCAACATTACAACCCACCACCCACATACCCCTAATCTAACCCAAACCCCCCTTAAATAAACCTAACACTAAGCCCCTGAAGATCTTCCTACCTTGTCTTCACCATACCAGGTTCACCGATCCGTCCTGAAGAGCTCCTCCGATGTCCTGATCCAAGCCCAAGCGGGGGCTGAAGAGGTCCATGATCCGGTCAAAGTCTTCATCCAAGCGGGGCAGAAGAGGATCTTCCATCCGATTGAAGTCATCCTCCAGGCGGCATCTTCTATGGTCTTCCATCCGGAGCGAAGCGGCAGGATCCTGAAGACCTCCAGCGCGGAACATCCATCCGGACCGACGACTGAATGACGAATGACTGTTCCTTTAAGGGACGTCATCCAAGATGGCGTCCCTCGAATTCCGATTGGCTGATAGGATTCTATCAGCCAATCGGAATTAAGGTAGGAATTTTCTGATTGGCTGATGGAATCAGCCAATCAGAATCTAGTTCAATCCGATTGGCCGATCCAATCAGCCAATCAGATTGAGCTCGCATTCTATTGGCTGATCGGAACAGCCAATAGAATGCGAGCTCAATCTGATTGGCTGATTGGATCAGCCAATCAGATTGAACTTGATTCTGATTGGCTGATTCCATCAGCCAATCAGAAAATTCCTACCTTAATTCCGATTGGCTGATAGAATCCTATCAGCCAATCGGAATTCGAGGGACGCCATCTTGGATGACGTCCCTTAAAGGAACAGTCATTCGTCGTTCAGTCGTCGGTCCGGATGGATGTTCCGCGCTGGAGGTCTTCAGGATCCTGCCGCTTCGCTCCGGATGGAAGACCATAGAAGATGCCGCCTGGATGATGACTTCAATCGGATGGAAGATCCTCTTCTGCCCCGCTTGGATGAAGACTTTGACCGGATCATGGACCTCTTCAGCCCCCGCTTGGGCTTGGATCAGGACATCGGAGGAGCTCTTCAGGACGGATCGGTGAACCTGGTATGGTGAAGACAAGGTAGGAAGATCTTCAGGGGCTTAGTGTTAGGTTTATTTAAGGGGGGTTTGGGTTAGATTAGGGGTATGTGGGTGGTGGGTTGTAATGTTGGGGGGGGGGGTATTGTATTTATTCTTTTACAGGCAAAAGAGCTGAAATCCTTGGGGCATGCCCCGCAAAGGGCCCTGTTCAGGGCTGGTAAGGTAAAAGAGCTTGTAACTTTTTTAATTTAGAATAGGGTAGGGAATTTTTTATTTTGGGGGGCTTTGTTATTTTATTAGGGGGCTTAGAGTAGGTGTAATTAGTTTAAAATTGTTGTAATATTTTTATTATGTTTGTAAATATTTTTTTATTTTCTGTAACTTAGTTCTTTTTTATTTTTTGTACTTTAGCTAGTTTATTTAATTGTATTTATTTGTAGGAATTGTGTTTAATTAATTTATTGATAGTGTAGTGTTAGGTTAATTGTAGGTAATTGTAGGTAGTTTATTTAATTATTTTATTGATAGTCTAGTGTTAGGTTTAATTATATCTTAGGTTAGGATTTATTTTACAGGTAAATTTGTTATTATTTTAACCAGGTACAATAGCTATTAAATAGTTAAGAACTATTTAATAGCTATTGTACCTGGTTAAAATAATTACAAAGTTACCTGTAAAATAAATATTAATCCTAAAATAGCTATAATATAATTATAATTTATATTGTAGCTATATTAGGATTTATTTTACAGGTAAGTATTTAGCTTTAAATAGGAATAATTTATTTAATAAGAGTTAATTTATTTCGTTAGATAAAAATTATATTTAACTTAGGGGGGTGTTAGTGTTAGGGTTAGACTTAGCTTTAGGGGTTAATACATTTATTAGAATAGCGGTGAGCTCCGGTCGGCAGATTAGGGGTTAATAATTGAAGTTAGGTGTCGGGGATGTTAGGGAGGGCAGATTAGGGGTTAATACTATTTATGATAGGGTTAGTGAGGCGGATTAGGGGTTAATACATTTATTATAGTAGCGCTCAGGTCCGCTCGGCAGATTAGGGGTTAATAAGTGTAGGCAGGTGTCGGCGACGTTGAGGGGGGCAGATTAGGGGTTAATAAATATAATATAGGGGTCGGCGATGTTAGGGCAGCAGATTAGGGGTACATAGGGATAACGTAGGTGGCGGCGGTTTACGGAGCGGCAGATTAGGGGTTAAAAAAATATGCAGGGGTCAGCGATAGCGGGGGCGGCAGATTAGGGGTTAATAAGTGTAAGGGTAGGGGTGTTTAGACTCGGGGTACATGTTAGAGTGTTAGGTGCAGACGTAGGAAGTGTTCCCCCATAGGAAACAATGGGGCTGCGTTAGGAGCTGAACGCTGCTTTTTTGCAGGTGTTAGGTTTTTTTTCAGCTCAAACAGCCCCATTGTTTCCTATGGGAGAATCGTGCACGAGCACGTTTTGGAGGCCGGCCGCGTCCGTAAGCAACTCTGGTATCGAGAGTTGCATTTGCGGTAAAAATGCTCTACGCTCCTTTTTTGGAGCCTAACGCAGCATTTGTTTGAACTCTCGATACCAGAGTTATTTTTATGGTGCGGCCAGAAAAAAGCCCGCGGAGCGTTAACAGCCCTTTTACCGCCGAACTCCAAATCTAGGCCCTAGTGACCAGAGCACTTTTCCATTTTCTGTCCGTTTGGGACCAAGGCTATTTTTACATTTCTGCTGTGTTTGTGTTTAGCTGAAATTTTCCTCTTACTCATTTACTGTACCCACACATATTATATACCGTTTTTCTCGCCATTAAATGGACTTTCTAAAAATACCATTATTTTCATCATATCTATCATTTACTATAAAAAAAATTATAAAATATGAGGAAAAATGGAGAAAAAAACACACTTTTTCTAACTTTGAACCCCAAAATCTGTTACATATCTACAACCACCAAAAAACAACCATGCTAAATAGTTTCTAAATTTTGTCCTGAGTTTAGAAATACCCAATGTTTACATCTTCTTTGCTTTTTTTGTAACTTATAGGTCCATAAATACAAGTAGCACTTTGCTATTTTAAAACCATTTTTTTTCAAAATTAACGCTAGTTACATTCGAACACTAATATCTTTCAGGAATCCCTGAATATCCATTGACATGTATATATTTTTTTTTAGAAGACATCTTAAATTATTGATCTAGGCCCATTTTGGTATATTTCATGCCACCATTTCACCGCCAAATGCGATCAAATACAAAAAATCGTTCACTTTTTCACAAACTTTCAGTTTCTCACTGAAATTATTTACAAACTGCTTGTGCAATTATGGCATAAATGGTTGTAAATTCTTCTCTGGGATCCCCTTTGTTCAGAAATAGCAGACATATATGGCTTTGGCTTTGCTTTTTGGTAATTAGAAGGCCGCTAAATGCCACTGCGCACCACACGTGTATTATGCCCAGCAGTGAAGGGGTTAATTAGGGAGCATGTAAGGAGCTTTTTGGGGTATTTTTAGCTTTAGTGTAGTGTAGTAGACAACCCCAAGTATTGATCTAGGCCCATTTTGGTATATTTCATGCCACCATTTCACCGCCAAATGCGATCAAATAAAAAAAAAGTTAAATTTTTCACAATTTTAGGTTTCTCACTGAAATCATTTACAAACAGCTTGTGCAATTATGGCACAAATGGTTGTAAATGCTTCTCTGGGATCCCCTTTGTTCAGAAATAGCAGACATATATGACTTTGGCGTTGCTTTTTGGTAATTAGAATGCTGCTAAATGGCGCTGCGCATCACACGTGTATTATGGCTAGCAGTGAAGGGGTTAATTAGGTAGCTTGTAGGGAGCTTGCAGGGTTAATTTTAGCTTTAGTGTAGAGATCAGCCTCCCACCTGAAACATCAGACCCCCTGATCCCTCCCAAACATCTCTCTTCCCTCCCCTACCCCACAAATGTCCCCGCCATCTTAAGTACTGGCAGAAACTCTGCCAGTACTAAAATAAAAGGAAAATTTGGGCTTTTTTTGTGCATTTTTTTAGCATATTTACATATGCTTCTGTGTAGGATCCCCCTTAGCCCCCAACCTCACTGATCCCCCACCAAACAGCTCTCTAACCCTCCCCCTCTGACTTAATGTGCGCCATCTTGGGTACTGGCAGCTGTCTGCCAGTACCCATTTTAGTGAAAAATATGCTTTTTTATAAAAAAAAAAGTCCCTTTTCTGTAGTGTAGCTTCCCCCCCCCAAGACCTACCCCCACCCCTTCCAGATCCCTTAGATGCTTTAAAAAAAAAAGTTTATTTCATTTTATTTGTAACCTTTTCTTGTAACTTTTTTTCTGTAGTGTAGCGGTTCCCATCCGCTCCTGCCCCGTGCACGCGCCCGCCCGCCACCCTCGTGCACGTGCGCGGCTCTGCCCCCGATCCCGCCCCCCTCCATCTTACACAGCTCACCGATGGCCGCCTACCCACCTCCCAAGTCGGCTCCCACCCACCAACGATACCAGCCATCGATGTCTGGTGCAGAGAGGGCCACAGAGTGGCTCTCTCTGCATCGGATGGCCAGAAAGTGTTATTGCAGGATGCCTCGATATCGAGGCATCACTGCAATAACCGGAAAGCAGCTGGAAGCGAACAGGATCGCTTCCAGCTGCTTTCCAGACTGAGGACATGCAGGGTACGTCCTTGGTCGTTAACTGACATCCTTTAGAGCAGTGATTTTTAACCTTTTTTTTGCCGTGGCACACTTTTTTACATTTAAAAATCCTGTGGCACACCACCATCCCAAAATTTTAAAAAAAATCACACATTGTAGCCTAATACAGCATATATATATATATATATATATATATATATATATATATATATATATATATATATACACATACACACAAACACACACATACTGTATGTATTGTGCTGTTATGCCATGCCTCCTACAAACTACCCCTGGACTGGGAGTAAAAAACAAGCAAAGTTTAAAAAATATGTCACACTTTTGTCAGTCTGCCGTGGCACACCTGAGGATCTCTCACGGCACACTGGTTGAAAAACACTGCTTTAGAGGACTACCCTGCACGTCCCCGGTCGTTAAGGGGTTAAGGGGCAACTCCTGAATGTTTGTACTTATGCATAGCCATTGAATAAAAGGATTGCAAGATTTTTTTCTGGTGCAGCTATGTCTTTTTTGAGCGGCAGGGTTCTAAGCGTCTGAGACAAATAAGAGTCCTCAGCGTCAGAGATACCCCTATCATTAACCCCTTAATGACCACAGCACTTTTCCATTTTCTGTCCGTTTGGGACCAGGGCTATTTTTACATTTTTGCTGTGTTTGTGTTTAGCTGTAAGTTTCCTCTTACTCATTTACTGTACCCACACATATTATATACCGTTTTTCTCGCCATTAAATGGACTTTCTAACGATACCATTATTTTCATCATATCTTATAATTTGCTGTAAAAAATTATAAAATATGAGGAAAAAAATGGAAGAACACACTTTTTCTAACTTTGACCCCCAAAATCTGTTACACATCTACAACCACCAAAAAACACCCATGCTAAATAGTTTCTAAATTTTATCCTGAGTTTAGAAATACCCAATGTTTACATGTTCTTTGCTTTTTTTTGCAAGTTATAGGGCAATAAATACAAGTAGCACTTTGCTATTTCCAAACCACTTTTTTTCAAAATGAGCGCTAGTGACATTGGAACACTGATATCTTTCAGGAATTCCTGAATATCCCTTGACATGAATATATATTTTTTTAGAAGACATCCCGAAGTATTGATCTAGGCCCATTTTGGTGTATTTAATGCCACCATTTCACCACCAAATGCGATCAAATAAAAAAAATTGTTAACTTTTTTAAAAAAAATTTCACAAACTTTAGGTTTCTCACTGAAATTATTTACAAACAACTTGTGCAATTATGGCATAAATGGTTGGAAATGCTTCTCTGGGATCCCCTTTGTTCAGAAATAGCAGACATATATGGCTTTGGTGTTGCTTTTTGGTAATTAGAAGGCCGCTAAAGGCCACTGCGCACCACACGTGTATTATGCCCAGCAGTGAAGGGGTTAATTAGGGAGCATGTAGGGAGCTTCTAGGGTTAATTTTAGCTTTAGTGTAGTATAGTAGACAACCCCAAGTATTGATCTAGGCCCATCTTTGTATATTTCATGCCACCATTTCCCTGCTAATTGCGATCAAATAAAAAAAAAAACGTTACATTTTTCACCATTTTAGGTTTCTTACTGAAATTATTTACAAACAGCTTGTGCAATTATTGCACAAATGGTTGTAAATGCTTCTCTGGGATTTCCTTTGTTCAAACATAGCAGACATATATGGCTTTGGCGTTGCTTTTTGGTAATTAGAAGGCCGCTAAATGCCGCTGCACACCACACATATATTATGCCCAGCAGTGCAGGGGTTAATTAGGGAGCTTGTAGGGTTAATTTTAGCTTTTGTGTAGTAGACAACCCAAAACATTGATCTAGGCCAATTTTGGTATGTTTCATGCCACCATTTTACCGCCAAATGCAATCAAATAAAAAAAAATTCACTTTTCAAACTTTAGATTTCTCACTGAAATTATTTATTACGTGTATTATGTCTAGCAGTGAAGAGGTTAATTAGGTAGCTTGTAGGGATCTTGCAGGGTTAATTTTAGCTTTAGTGTAGAGCTCAGCCTCCCACCTGACACATCACACCCCCTGATCCCTCCAAAACAACTCTCTTCCCTCCCCCACCCCACAATTGTCACCGCCATCTTAAGTACTGGCAGAAAGTCTGCCAGTACTAAAATAAGGTATCTTAATTTTTTATTATCATATTTACATATGCTGCTGTGTAGGATCCCCCCTTAGCCCTCAACCTCCCAGATCTCCCCTCCCCCAACAGCTCTCTAACCCTCCCCCTCTACCTTATTGGGAGCCATCTTGGGTACTGGCAACTGCCAGTACCCAGTTTACAAAAAAAATAGATTTAAAAAAAAATTCTTTAGTGTAGCTGTAACTGTATTTTTTTTTTGAGGCCGTACGGCATACATCGTCAGTCCTTAAGGGGTTAAAGGCATACTAAATACAATTTTATTTCAGGATTTGGATAGAGCATGCAATTTTAAGCAACTTTTTTATTTACTCCTATTATCATTTTTTCTTAGTTCTCTAGGTACCTGTTTTAAAAAGAAGGAATGAAAGCTTAGGAGCCGGACCATTGCTTGCTGATTAACCCCTTCACTGCCGAGAATAATAAGTGTGGTGCACAAATGCAATTAGCGGCCTACTAATTAGCAAAAAGCAATGGCAAAGCCATATATGTCTGCTATTTCTGAACAAAGGGGATCCCAGAGCTTTTACAACTATTTGAGCCATGATTGCACAAACGGTATGTGAATAATTTCAGTGAGAAACCCAAAGTTTGTGAAAATGTTGGAACATTTTTTTTTTAAGTTTATCACATTTGGCGGTGAAATGGTGACATGAGATATACCAAAATGGACCTAGATCAATACCTTGAGTTGTCTACTTAAAATATATATATAGATTTGACATGTAAATAAAATAAAAAACAGGGCTCTATTTCTGTTTAAATGGATAGTAAAAATTCTCTGGTATTCTGGGCAAATTTTTCTTTGAAAGTCCTGGTAGTGAAGGGGTTAAAGTCCATCATTCTACAGTGAGAAAGATTATTCACAAGTGGAAAACATTTAAGACAGTTGCCAATGTTCCCAGGAGTGGATGTCCCAGAAAATTCACCCCAAGGTTAAACCATGCAATGCTCAGAGAAATTGCAAAAAAAAAAAAAAGAAAAAGTTACATCTCAGACTCTACAGTCCTCAGTCAGCATGTTAAATGTTAAAGTTCATGACAGTACAATTAGAAAAGTAAATTTATGCTCACCTGATAAATTAATTTCTTCTACGATACGACAAGTCCACGGATTTCATCCTTACTTGTGGGATATTAACCTCCTGCTAACAGGAAGTGGCAAAGAGCACCACAGCAGAGCTTTATATATAGCTCCTCCCTTCCCTCCACCCCCAGTCATTCGACCGAAGGTTTAGGAAGAGAAAGGAAAAGCTAAAGGTGCAGGTGACTGAAGATATAAAAAATAAAATATAAACTAAATCTGTCTGAAAAATGACAGGGAGGGCCGTGGACTCGTATCGTAGAAGAAATTAATTTATCAGGTAAGCATACATTTCCTTTTCTTCTACAAGATACAACGAGTCCACGGATTTCATCCTTACTTGTGGGATACAATACCAAAGCTACAGGATACGGATGAAACGGGAGGGACAAGACAGAGACCTAAACAGAAGGCACCACTGCTTGAAGAACTTTTCTCCCAAAAACATCCTCAAAAGAAGCAAAAGTATCAAATTTGTAAAATTTGTAAAAAGTATGAAGAGACGACCAAGTCGCAGCCTTGCAAATCTGTTCAACAGAAGCATCGTTTTTAAAAGCCCATGTGGAAGCCACAGCCCTAGTAGAATGAGCCGTAATTCTTTCAGGAGGCTGCTGTCCAGCAGTCTCATATGCCAGGCGAATGATACTCTTCAGCCAAAAAGAAAGCGGCAGCCGTAGTTTTCTGACCCCTACGCTTTCCAGAATAAACAATGAATAATGAAGATGATTGACGGAAATACTTAGTCGCCTGCAAGTAAAACTTCAAGGCACGGACCACGTCCAGGTTATGTAACAGACGCTCCTTCTTAGAAGAAGGATTAGGACACAAGGAAGGAACAACAATTTCCTGATTAATATTCTTATTTGAAACAACCTTAGGAAGGAATCCAGGTTTGGTACGCAAAACCACCTTATCAGAATGAAAGATAAGATAAGGTGAATCACATTGTAACGCTGAAAGCTCAGAAACTCTACGAGCAGAAGAAATAGCAACCAAAAACAAAACTTTCCAAGATAACAATTTAATATCTATGGAATGCATGGGTTCAAACGGAACCCCTTGAAGAACTCTAAGAACTAAATTCAAACTCCAAGGTGGAGTAATTGGTCTAAACACAGGCTTAATTCTGGTTAGAGCCTGACAAAAAGACTGAACATCTGGAACATCTGCCAAACGTTTGTGTAGCAAAATTGACAAAGCAGAAATCTGTCCCTTTAAGGAACTCGCTGATAACCCTTTCTCCAATCCTTCTTGGAGAAAAGACAGAATCCTGGGAATCCTAACTTTACTCCATGAGTAGCCCTTGGATTCACACCAAAAAAGAAATTTACGCCATATCTTATGATAGATCTTTCTAGTGACAGGCTTACGTGCCTGTATCAAAGTATCAATGACCGAATCTGAGAATCCCCGCTTAGATAAAATCAAGTGTTCAATCTCCAAGCAGTCAGCTGCAGAGAATTTAGATTTGGATGTTGGAAAGGTCCTTGAACGATAAGGTCCTGTCTCAATGGAAGTTTCCACGGTGGCAGAGGACATGTCCACTAGATCCGCATACAAAGTCCTGCGTGGCTACACAGGCACGATCAGAATTACTGAAGCGCTCTCCTGTTTGATCCGAGCAATCAGGTGTGGAAGGAGAGGAAACGGTGGAAACACATAAGCTAGGCTGAACTGCCAAGGCATCTATCAGTTCAGCCTGAGGATCCCTCGACCTGGATCCGTATCTTGAAAGCTTGGCATTCTTTCGAGATGCCATCAGATCCAATTCCGGTCTGCCCCATCGGAGAATCAGCGAGGCAAACACCTCCGGGTGGAGTTCCCACTCCCCCGGATGAAAAGTCTGTCGACTTAGAAAATCCGCTTCTCAGTTCTCTACTCCTGGGATGTAGATTGCCAACAGATAACAAGAGTGGGCCTCCGTCCATCAAATTATCTTGGATGCTTCTATCATCGCCAAGGAACTCCTTGTTCCCCCCTGATGATTGATATAAGCCACAGTCGTGATATTGTCCGACTGGAATCTGATGAATTTGGCCGAAGCCAACTGAGGCCATGCCTGAAGCGCATTGAATGTTGCTCTCAATTCCAGAATATTGATTGGAAGTAGAGCAGTGATGTGCGGTGACGTCAGAGGCTAGTGAGGCAGTGGCTAGGATACGCCTGCATTCTTTAGATATCCTTTGTTGAAGAAATAGCAACGCACATGGGTGAGCTAATCACATGAGCTATCTACGTGCAGCCACCAATCAGCAGCTACTGAGCATATTTAGATATGATTTTCAACAAAGGATATCAAAAGAATGAAGAAAATTAGATATTAGATATAAATTGGAAAGTTATTTTAAAATTGCATGCTCTTTCTAAATCATGAAAGAAAACATATGGGTTTCATGTCCCTTTAAATGGTGTCTTGGAAAACTGGTCAATTTAGTAAACATCTGATTTTAGTCTAAAGGATTGTAACAGAAACTCTTGCCAGATAACAAAATGCTTGCTCTGATTATGAGATCTAGAAATCCAGGCCCATTAAAATATGTTTAAAACATACTTTTTACCTTAATGCTGCAAATTATGCTTATAGATTCCTTCATTATTCAGTAAACATGAAAATGTAAAAAAAACTCCCAGTTGAAGTCATGAACTGTCAAGGTTGATTAGAAAGGTACACTATACTACAGCCATTATTAACTCATTCTGAGCTTGGTTTATTGAATAAACCAAGCTCAGAATGTGTTAATAATGACTGTAGTACTGTATACCTTTCTAATATAATTTTGAATATGCTTTTGTTTTGTCTAGTATTTTTTGTATGTTTCTATTGTCGTGATGTGTATAATATAAATATACACACACATCACGACAGTAGAAACATACCAAAAATACTAGACAAGACAAAAGCATATTCAAAATGATATTAGATGGGAATGAAGTCACTGGTCAGTGCACCTGAATCGTATGCCCAATGTAAGCTTAATGTATTGATTTATTCACTAACAAGCAAATTAACAAAAAGTGGATTTGAAGAGCAGGTCTGACATCATATGTCATGAAAATGACTAAAGAATAAAGTAATATTTTCTCTTGTAAAGGTGTATCCAGTCCACGGGTTCATCCATTACTTGTGGGATATTCTCCTTCCCAACAGGAAGTTGCAAGAGGACACCGACAGCAGAGCTGTCTATATAGCTCCTCCCCTGCCACCCCCAGTCATTCTCTTGCAACTCTCGACAAGAAAGGAAGGATCAAGAGATATGTGGTGACTTAGTGTAGTTTTTACCTTCAATCAAGAGTTTGTTATTTTTAAACGGTACCGGCGTTGTACTGTTTTACTCTCAGGCAGAAATTGGAAGAAGAATCTGCCTGGAGGTTGATGATCTTAGCGGTTTGTAACTAAGGTCCATTGCTGTTCTCACACATAACTGAAGAGTATGGAAAGAAAACTTCAGTTGGGGAGACGGTTTGCAGATCAGTGCATGGTATATTTGAGGTAAGCCCGATACAGTGATTTAACAACGACTGGGATCATGCTTACAAGATAAGGGTAATATTCATGTTAACTCTCATATTACTTAGTGTAAAAACGTTTGCATAACTTAACAAAAAACGTTTTTTCTCTGAGGGTGATAAATCTTTTTTTGGGGCCTAGTTTTCCACATGGCTTGTTAGATTACGCCTAGGAGTACTTTTTTAAGGCCCTCTGACATTGAGTGCATAGTGGGAGGGGCCTATTTTCGCGCGAGTCCTCTGGCATCTAGGACCACTATAGAGGGTTTTTTCCTGCAAAAATTGTGTTTAAGGGCAGGTAGGAGCCACAGCAGAGCTGTGGCAGTGTGTTTGACTGTTTAACGGTTTTACCGTTTTTCTAATCCGGTTTGAGGCCTAAGGGGTAAATCATCCATTTGCAAGTGGGTGCAATGCTGCTTTAGTCTCTTATACACACTGTAAAAATTTCGTAGAGTTTACTACTTTTTAACACTGTTTTGCAGTTTATGTGGTAGTTTTTTTCTCTTAAAGGCACAGTACCATTTTTGTTTAATTGCTTTTTCACATTTATTAAAGTGTTTTCCAAACTTGCTGGTTTCATAACTAGTCTGTTAAACATGTCTGACATAGAGTTAACTCCTTGTTCATTATGTTTAGAAGCCATTGTGGAACCCCCTCTTAGAATGTGTACCAAATGCACTGACCTTTCTATAAGTTATAAAGACCATATTATGGGTTTTAAAGATTTATCACCAGAGGTTTCTCAGACTGAAAAAAGGGAGGTTAAACCACCTAGCTCTCCCAATGTGTCAGAACCTATATCTCCCGCGCAAGTGACGCCAAGTACATCTGGCGCGTCCAATGCGTTTACCTTACAAGACATGGCAGCAGTTATGAATCATACCCTCACAGAGGTATTGTCCAAACTGCCAGGGTTACAAGGAAAGCGAGACAGCTCTGGGGCTAGAACAAATACAGAGCTTTCTGACGCTTTAGTAGCTATGTCTGATATACCCTCACAATGTACAGAAGCAGAAGCAGGAGAGCTTCTATCTGTGGGTGACATTTCTGATTCAGGGAAGGCGTTACTTCAGTCTGACTCTGAAATGACAGCATTTAAATTTAAGCTTGAACACCTCCGCTTGTTGCTCAGGGAGGTATTAGCAACTCTGGATGACTGTCACCATTGTAGTCCCAGAGAATTTGTGTAAAATGGACAAATACTTTGCAGTGCCTGTTTACACTGATGTTTTTCCAATCCCTAAGAGGTTTTCAGAAATTATTACGAAGGAATGGGATAGACGAGGTGTACCGTTCTCTCCCCCTCCTGCTTTTAAATGGATGTTTCCCATAGATGCTGCTACACGGGACTCGTGGCAGACGGTCCCTAAGGTGTATGGAGCAGTCTCTACCCTAGCTAAGCATACAACTATCCCCGTCGAGGACAGTTGTGCTTTCTTAGATCCAATGGATAAATAATTAGAGGGTTTCCTTAAGAAAATCTTTATACAACAAAGTTTTATTCTCCAGCCTCTTGCCTGCATTGCCCCAGTCACTGCTGCAGCGGCTTTCTGGTTCGAGTCTCTTGAAGAGGCTCTACAGGTGGAGACCCCATTGGATGATATCCTAGACAGGCTTAAAGCTCTTAAGTTAGCCAATTCATTTATTTCTGACGCCGTTTTTCATTTAACAAAGCTAACGGCTAAGAATTCAGATTTTGCCATTCAGACGCGTAGGGCGCTATGGCTTAAATCCTGGCCAGCTGACGTTACTTCAAAGTCTAAGCTTCTCAACATCCCCTTCAAAGGGCAGACCCTATTCGGGCCTGGACTGAAGGAGATCATTTCTGATATTACTGGAGGAAAAGGCCACGCCCTTCCCCAGGATCGGTCCAACAAATTAAGGACCAAACAGACTAATTTTCGTGCCTTTCGAAACTTCAAGAGTGACGCAGCTTCAACTTCCTCTACTGCAAAACAAGAAGGAAATTTTGCCCAGTCCAAGCCAGTCTGGAGACCTAACCAGGCTTGGAACAAGGGAAAGCAGGCCAAAAAACCTGCTGCTGCCTCTAAGACAGCATGAAGGAGTAGCCCCCGATCTGGGACCAGATCTAGTTGGGGGCAGACTTTCTCCTTTCGCCCAGGCTTGGGCAAGAGACGTCCAGGATCCCTGGGCTCTGGAGATTGTTTCCCAGGGATATCTTCTGGATTTCAAAGCCTCATCTCCAAAGGGGAGATTTCATCTCTCACAATTATCTGCAAACCAGATAAAGAGAGAGGCATTCTTACGTTGCGTTCAAGACCTTCTGGTTATGGGAGTGATCCACCCAGTTCCAAGGGAGGAACAGGGGCAAGGATTCTATTCAAATCTGTTTATAGTTCCCAAAAAAGAGGGAACTTTCAGACCAATCTTGGATCTCAAGATCCTAAACAAATTTCTCAGGGTCCCATCCTTCAAGATGGAGACTATTCAAACCATCCTACCTATGATCTAGGAGGGTCAATATATGACTACCGTGGACTTAAAGGATGCTTATCTCCACATTCGGATACACAGAGATCATCATCGGTTTCTCAGGTTTGCCTTCCTAGACAGGCATTACCAGTTTGTGGCTCTTCCCTTCGGGTTAGCCACGGCACCAAGAATCTTTAAGAAGGTTCTAGGGTCCCTACTGCCGGTTCTAAGGCCACGGGGCATAGCGGTGGCTCCTTACCTAGACGACATTCTGATACAGGCGTCGAATTTTCAAATCGCCAAGTCCCATACGGACATTGTTCTGGCCTTTCTGACGGGTGGAAGGTGAACGAAGAAAAGAGTTCTCTCTCCCCTCTCACAAGAGTTTCCTTCCTAGGAACTCTGATAGATTCACTAGAAATGAAGATTTTTCTGACAGAGGTCAGGTTGTCAAAGCTTCTAACTTCCTGCCGTGCACTTTATTCCACTTCTCAGCCGTTAGTGGCTCAGTGTATGGAAGTAATTGGCTTAATGGTAGCGGCAATGGACATAGTTCCGTTTGCCCGCCTACATCTCAGACCACTGCAACTTTGCATGCTTAATCAGTGGAATGGGGATTACACAGATTTGTCCCCTCTGCTAAATTTGGATCAAGAAACCAGGGATTCTCTTCTCTGGTGGCTATCTTGGGTCCATCTGTCCAGACGAATGAGCTTCTGCAGGCCAGAATGGACTATAGTGATGACAGATGCCAGCCTTCTGGGCTGGGGCGCAGTCTGGAACTCCCTGAAGGCTCAGGGTTCATGGACTCAGGAGGAAGCCCTCCTTCCAATAAACATTCTGGAGCTAAGAGCGATATTTAATGCTCTTCAGGCTTGGCCTCAGCTAGCTGCGGTCAGGTTCATCAGATTTCAGTCGGACAACATCACGACTATAGCCTATATCAACCATCAGGGGGGTACAAGGAGCTCCCTGGCGATGTTGGAGGTTTCAAAAATAATTCTATGGGCAGAGGTTCACTCTTGCCATCTCTCAGCTATCCATATCCTTGGAGTAGATAACTGGGAGGCGGATTTCCTAAGTCGGCAGACTTTTCATCCGGGGGAGTGGGAGCTCCATCCGGAGGTATTTGCCCAGTTGATTCAACTATTGGGCAAACCAGAACTGGATCTCATGGCGTCTCGTCAGAACGCCAAGCTTCCTCGTTACGGGTCCAGGTCCAGGGATCCCAAGGCAGCGCTGATAGATGCTCTAGCAGCGCCCTGGTCTTTCAGCCTGGCTTATGTGTTTCCACCGTTTCCTCTGCTCCCTCGTCTGATTGCCAAGATCAAGCAGGAGAGAGCTTTGGTGATTTTGATAGCTCCTGCGAGGCCACACAGGACTTGGTATGCAGATCTGGTGGACATGTCATCCTTTCCACCATGGACTCTGCCACTGAGGCAGGACCTTCTACTTCAGGGTCCTTTCAAACATACAAATCTAATTTCTCTACATCTGACTGCTTGGAGATTGAACGCTTGATTCTATCAAAGCGTGTTTTTTTCTGAGTCGGTCATTGATACCTTAATTCAGGCTCAAAAGCCTGTCACCAGGAAAATCTATCATAAGATATGGTGTAAATATCTACTCCATGAGTAACCCTTGGATTCACACCAATGAAAAGTCAGGATTCCTAGAATCTTATCCTTTCTCCAAGAGGGATTGGAGAAAGGATTGTCGGCTAGTTCCTTAAAGGGACAGATTTCTGCTCTGTCTATTCTTTTGCACAAACGTCTGGCTGAGGTTCCAGACATTCAGGCATTTTGTCAGGCTTTAGTTAGAATTAAGCCTGTGTTTAAACCTGTTGCTCCGCCATGGAGTTTAAATTTAGTTCTTAAAGTTCTTCAAGGGGTTCCATTTGAACCTTTGCATTTCATAGATATTAAACTTTTATCTTGGAAAGTTCTGTTCCTAGTAGCTATCTCCTCGGCTCAAAGAGTTTCGGAGTTATCTGCTTTACAGTGTGATTCCCCTTATCTGATTTTCCATGCAGATAAGGTAGTTTTGCGTACCAAACCTTGGTTTCTTCCTAAGGTAGTATCTAATAAGAACATCAATCAGGAGATTGTTGTTCCTTCATTATGTCCTAATCCTTCCTCAAAGAAGTAACGTCTTTTACACAATCTTGATGTGGTTTGTACTTTAAAATTTTATTTACAAGCTACAAAGGATTTTCGTCAAACATCTGCTTTGTTTGTTGGCTTCCACATGGGCTTTTAAAAATGAGGCCTCTGCTGAACAGATTTGTAAGGCGGCGACTTGGTCTTCGCTTCACACTTTTTCTAAATTCTACAAATTCAATACTTTTGCTTCTTCGGAGGCTATTTTTGGGAGAAAGGTCTTACAGGCAGTGGTGCCTTCCGTTTAAGTTCCTGCCTTGTCCCTCCCTTCATCCGTGTCCTAAAGCTTTGGTATTGGTATACCACAAGTAATGGATGAACCCGTGGACTGGATACACCTTTACAAGAGAAAACAAAATTTATGCTTACCTGATAAATTTATTTCTTTTGTGGTGTATCCAGTCCACGACCCGCCCTGTCATTTTAAGGCAGGTGTTTTTTATTTTTAAACTACAGTCACCACTGCACCCTATAGTTTCTCATTTTTTCTTGCTTGTCTTCGGTCGAATGACTGGTGGTGGCAGTTAGGGGAGGAGCTATATAGACAGCTCTGCTGTGGGTGTCCTCTTGCAACTTCCTGTTGGGAAGGAGAATATCCCACAAGTAATGGATGAACCCGTGGACTGGATACACCACAAGAGAAATAAATTTATCAGGTAAGCATAAATTTTGTTATTGTCAAATTTTATGAATTTGCTTACAGCAGTGTTTGGTTTGTAATAGGCTCTAGGAAGAATATAAAAATAATTTGGTTATTTTATCACATCAGCCAATATAAATATTATAAAACAGAAATACCATAACATATTTTGCCTTTTTGAGCAAAGATTATGATTGGCTAGAGTGATAAAATAACCAAATTATTTTTATATTCTTCCTAGAGTCTATTACAAACCAAACACTGCTGTAAGCAAATTCATATTTTATACATTTAAAAGCTAACTGAAAACCTAGACGTGGTGTTACAAATTACATTAGTTGTAACTTACATACACATTTAATTATCCTTATATCTCTCACTCTCACCTTTCAGTGACACATACTGATCTGTGCTCACTGCCCCATGGTCAGAGAGAGGATGAAACCAGCACCGCAAGGGTTTCCTATAAAATTCTTAGATTCCCCTGCCCTTATGTTTTGTTACAACAACCCTCAGTGACAACTACACTACTAACTGCAGGAGAGAGTGAGACACTGTGACTCGACTGACTCACCTGACACTCAGAGTCTCGTCTGTCACTGTCTGACCCCAGTCACACGCTAGCTGCCTGAGAGGCCTGAGCTGAGCCAGCCGACGGTCACTCAGACACCATGACCACACGCGCCACCTCCACCACCGGACCCGCAGACCGAATCCTCCTCCTGAGTCTGGACTCCTGACTCACACAGTGTGACACCGTGACCGTCACTTGAGCAGGCTGCAGCAGTCACAGTGAGACGCACCTGCACGAGACCAGACCAGACGCGCCTCAGTATTCCTGCCCGGCAGCCCAGAGTCAGACTGCTCATGTCTGATTGGCTGAGGGGCGGATAGACAGGGCTGAGAGCTCCCGAGGCTTGAAGAGACAAGCCTCCGATGGGAGCAGTATGGGCCGCAAAAGAGACTGCAATTGATCTTATTCGCCACTGGATGGCAGTCTCTTGCGGCCCATACAAGAAACATTCATATTGTGCAATGGAAGGCTAGCTGGCCTCTACTTTCTTGTGCAATATGAATGTAATATTACAGTTTTGTTCAAACATAATGATAAAAAGTAAATAAACTACTGCTGACTGACTGAATTTGGTGGAGGGGGTGGGGGATCACCACTTTCATGAAAAAAAAAATTTGGATTTTTTTTTAATTTATTTTAATTTTTTTTGTTAAAAAGGCGGTAATACACCACATTTACCTCCATACATTGAGCCACTGATGGCCGAGGATTGGACTGAAGGGCTAGGCAAGTATTTAGAATTTTTGATTTTCTGATTTCCGTCAGAAATATCTTCATGTCTACAGAGTCTATCAGAGTTCCCAAGAAGGGAACCCTTGTCCGTGGAACTAGTGAACCCTTTTCTAGGTTCACCTTCCATCCATGAGTTCTCAGAAAAGACAACATTGTGTCTGTATGAGATTTCGTCAGATGATGTCGACGCCTGAATCAAAATATTGCTATGCCCAGCGGTCTGAGAACCGCCAGATGGGACCCTAGAACCTTTGTGAAGATCCTGGGCGCTGTGGCCAACCAGAAGGGAAGAGCCACGAACTGAAAATGTTTGTCCAGGAAGGCAAACCTTAGGTACTGATGATGATCCTTGTGAATAGGAATATGAAGGTATGCATCCTTCAGATCCACGGTAGTCATATATTGACCCTCCTGGATCATTGGTAAAATTGTTCGGATGGTCTCCATCTTAAAGGATGGAACTCTGAGAAACTTGTTTAGACTCTTGATATCTAAAATAGGTCTGATCGTTCCCTCTTTTTTGGGAACCACGAAAAGATTTGAGTAAAAACAAAATTTATGCTTACCTGATAAATGTATTTCTCTTGTGGTGTATCCAGTCCATGGATTCATCCATTACTTGTGGGATATTCTTCTTCCCAACAGGAAGCTGCAAGAGGATCACCCACAGCAGAGCTGTCTATATAGCTCCTCCCCCAACTGCCACCTCCATTCATTTGACTGAAGACAAGCAAGAGAAAGGAGAAACTATAGGGTGCAGTGGTGACTGTAGTTTAAAAATAAAAAACACCTGCCTTAAAATGACAGGGCGGGCCATGGACTGGATACACCACAAGAGAAATAAATTTATCAGGTAAGCATAAATTTTGTTTTCTCTTGTAAGGTGTATCCAGTCCACGGATTCATCCATTACTTGTGGGATACCAATACCAAAGCTATAGGACACGGATGAATGGAGGGAAAAGGCAGGCGCTTAAACAGAAGGCACCACTGCCTGTAAGACCTTTCTCCCAAAAATAGCCTCCGAAGAAGCAAAAGTATCAAATTTGTAGAATTTAGAAAAAGTATGAAGCGAAGACCAAGTCTCATTTTTAAAAGCCCATGTGGAAGCCACCGCTCTAGAGGAATGAGCTGTAATTCTTTCAGGAGGCTGCTGGCCAGCAGTCTCATAAGCTAAGCGGATTATACTTCTTAACCAAAAAGAAAGAGAAGTTGCTGAAGCCTTTTCTCTGTCCAGATTAGACAACAAACAATGCAGATTTTTGACGAAAATCTTTAGTAGCTTGTAAATAAAACTTTAAAGCACGAACCACGTCAAGATTGTGTAAAAGACGTTCTTTCTTTGAAGAAGGATTAGGACACAGTGACGGAACAACAATCTCCTGATTGATATTCTTATTAGATACCACCTTAGGAAGAAACCCAGGTTTGGTACGCAAAACTACCTTATCTGCATGGAAGATCAGATAAGGGGAATCACACTGCAAGGCAGATAACTCTGAAACTCTTCGAGCCGAAGAGATAGCTACTAGAAACAGAACTTTCCAAGATAAAAGCTTGATATCTATGGAATGCAGAGGTTCAATCGGAACCCCTTGAAGAACTTTAAGAACTAAATTTAAACTCCATGGCGGAGAAACAGGTTTAAACACAGGCTTGATTCTAACTAAAGCCTGACAAAATGCCTGAACGTCTGGAACATCCGCCAGATGTTTGTGCAAAAGAATAGACAGAGCAGAAATCTGTCCCTTTAAGGAACTAGCTGACAATCCCTTCTCCAATCCTTCTTGGAGAAAAGATAATATCCTGGGAATCCTGACTTTACTCCATGAGTAACCCTTGGATTCACACCAATGAAGATATTTACACCATATCTTATGATAGATTTTCCTGGTGACAGGCTTTCGAGCCTGAATTAAGGTATCAATGACCGACTCGGAGAAACCACGTTTTGATAAAATCAAGCGTTCAATCTCCAAGCAGTCAGACGCAGAGAAATTAGATTTGGATGGTTGAAAGGACCCTGAAGTAAAAGGTCCTGCCTCAGCGGTAGAGTCCATGGTGGAAGGGATGACATGTCCACCAGATCTGCATACCAAGTCCTGCGTGACCACGCAGGTGCTATCAAAATCACCGAAGCTCTCTCCTGCTTGATCTTGGCAATCAGACGAGGGAGCAGAGGGAACGGTGGAAACACATAAGCCAGGTTGAAAGACCAAGGCGCTGCTAGAGCATCTATCAGCGCTGCCTTGGGATCCCTGGACCTGGATCCGTAACAAGGAAGCTTGGCGTTCTGACGAGACGCCATCAGATCCAGTTCTGGTTTGCCCCATAGTTGAATCAGCTGGGCAAATACCTCCGGATGGAGTTCCCACTCCCCCGGATGAAGTCTGTCGACTTAGAAAATCCGCCTCCCAGTTCTCTACTCCTGGGATATGGATAGCTGATAGATGGCAAGAGTGAACCTCTGCCCATAGAATTATTTTTGAAACCTCCAACATTGCTAGGGAACTCCTTGTTCCCCCTTGATGGTTGATGTAGGTTACAGTCGTGATATTGTCCGACTGAAATCTGATGAACCTGACTGCAGCTAGCTGAGGCCAAGCCTGAAGAGCATTGAATATCGCTCTTAGTTCCAGAATGTTTATCGGAAGGAGTGTCTCCTCCTGAGTCCACAAGCCCTGAGCTTTCAGGGAGTTCCAGACTGCACCCCAGCCCAGAAGGCTGGCATCTGTCATTACTATTGTCCAATCTGGCCTGCGGAAGGTCATACCCTTGGACAGATGGACCCGAGATAGAAGAGAATCCCTGGTCTCCTGATCCAGATTTAGTAGAGGAGACAAATCTGTGTAATCCCCATTCCACTGACTGAGCATGCAGAGTTGCAGCGGTCTGAGATATAGGCGGGCAAACGGCACTATGTCCATTGCCGCTACCATTAAGCCGATTACTTCCATACACTGAGCCACTGAAGGGTGAGAAGTAGAATAAAGAACACGGCAGGAATTTAGAAGTTGACAACCTGGCCTCTGTCAGATTCTGTAGAAATGAAGATTTACCTATCAGAGTTCCTAGGAAGGAAACTCTTGTGAGAGGGGATAGAGAACTCTTTTCTTCGTTCACTTTCCACCCATGCGACCTCAGGAATGCCAGAACAATGTCTGTATGGGACCTGGCGATTTGAAAATTTGACGCTGGTATTAGAATGTCGTCTAGGTAAGGGGCTACTGCTATACCCCGCAGCCTTAGGACCGCTAGGAGTGACCCCAGAACCTTCGTAAAGATTCTTGGTGCCGTAGCTAACCCAAAGGGAAGAGCCACAAACTGGTAATGCCTGTCTAGGAAGGCGAACCTGAGAAACCGATGATGATCTCTGTGTATCGGAATGTGCAGATAAGCATCCTTTAAGTCCACGGCAGTCATATATTGACCCTCCTGGATGATAGGTAGGATGGTTTAAATAGTCTCTATCTTGAAGGATGGGACCCTGAGAAATTTGTTTAGGATCTTGAGATCTAAGATTGGTCTGAAGGTTCCCTCTTTCTTGGGAACCACAAACAGATTTGAATAGAAGCCTTGCCCCTCTTCCTCCTTTGGAACTGGGTGGATCACTCCCATAACTAGGTGGTCTTGAACACAATGTAAGAATGCCTCTCTCTTTATCTGATTTGCAGATAATTGTGAGAGATGAAATCTTCCTTTTGGGGAAGAAGCTTTGAAGTCCAGAAGATATCCCTGGGACACGATTTCCAATGCCCAGAGATCCTGGACATCTCTTTCCCAAGCCTGGGCGAAAAGAGAAAGTCTGCCCCCTATAAGATCCGTTACCGGATCGGGGGCTGATCTTTCATGCTGTCTTAGAGGCAGCAGCAGGTTTTTTGGCCTGCTTTCCTTTGTTCCAAGCCTGGTTAGGTCTCCAGACCGGCTTGGACTGGGCAAAATTTCCACGAAATTTAGGCAGTTTGGTCCTTAATTTGTTGGACCTATCCTGAGGAAGGGCGTGACCTTTTCCTCCAGTAATATCACAAATGATCTCCTTCAGTCCAGGCCCGAATAGGGTCTGCCCCTTGAAGGGAATGTTGAGAAGCTTAGACTTTGAAGTAACGTCAGCTGACCAGGATTTAAGCCATAGCGCCCTACGCGCCTGAATAGCAAAACCTGAGTTCTTAGCCGTTAGTTTGGTTAAATGAACAACAGCGTCAGAAACAAATGAATTGGCTAGCTTAAGAGCTTTAAGCTTGTCAAGGATATCATCCAATGGGGTTTCTACCTGTAGAGCCTCTTCTAAAGACTCAAACCAGAAGGCTGCAGCAGCAGTGACAGGGGCAATGCATGCAAGGGGCTAGAGAATAAAACCTTGTTGAATAAAAATTTTCTTAAGGTAACCCATTTCTCTGGAACTACAATGGCGTCACAGTCATCCAGAGTTGCTAAAACCTCCCTGAGCAACATGCGGAGGTGTTCAAGCTTAAATTTAAATGTAGACATATCAGAATCAGGTTGAAGTGTCTTCTCTGAGTCAGAAAAATCACCCACAGATAGAAGCTCTCCTTCTTCGGCTTCTGCACATTGTGAGGTTATATCGGACATAGCTACTAAAGCGTCAGAGAGCTCTGTATTTGTTCTAGCCCCAGAGCTGTCTCGCTTTCTTGTAACCCTGGCAGTTTGGACAATACTTCTGTAAGAGTATGATTCATAACTGCCGCCATGTCTTATAAAGTATACGCATTGGGCGCGCTAGATGTACTTGGCGCCCCTTGAGCGGGAGTTATAGGCTCTGACACGTGGGGAGAGTTAGTCGGCATAACTTCCCCCTTGTCAATTTTCTCTGGTGATAAATCTTTTAAAGCCAGAGGGGGGTAGTTATCAAGCCGTCAACCTCAAATACGCTGGAATTCCGCAGCGTATTTGTGGCGAGGCTGATTCGCCTTAGTTATCAAAGGCTACAGACCGGCAAAAGTAGAATTTTGTGACGTAAACTTCGATCCGCCGGACTCAGTCCGACACAGATCGATTCTTACGTCACTACAGATGTTCCGCACACAAGTGCTGCACTATCTGACTACTTTTGCTAGTTATCAAAAAACTAGCAGGTACGCTCGGCACTTTTCCGGCCCAGCGTACCTGGTTTTCAAACCGCCACCCTGGAGGCGGCGGATCCCATAGGAATCAATGGGAGTCTGACCATAGCGAAAGTACAAGTTCGCTGCTGCCAGACATCCCATTGATTCCTATGGGAACTGTCTACACCTAACACCCTAACATGTACCCCGAGTCTAAACACCACTAATCTGTCCCCCCTACACCGCCGCAACTAAATAAAGTTATTACCCCCTAAACCGCCGCTCCCGGAGCCCACCGACACTATAATAAATATGTTAACCCCTAAACCGCCGCTCCCGGAGCCCACCGTAAGCTACTCTATACATATTAATCCCTAAACCGCCGCTCCCGGAGCCCACCGCCACCTACATTATACCTAGTAACCCCTATCCTGCCCCCCCTATACCGCCGCCCTCTATAATAAATTTATTAACCCCTATCCTGCCGATCCCGCACCTCAATAAATAGTTTAACCCCTAAACCACCGCTCCCGGACCCCCGCAACCTATATTAAATTTATTAACCCCTATCCTGCCCCCCTACACCGTCGCCACCTATAATACATTTATTAACCCCTATCCTGCCCCCCCTACACCGCCGCCACTGTAATACATTTATTATCCCTAAACCTAAGTCTAACACTAACCCTAACACCCCCCTAACTTAAATATTAATTAAATACATCTAAATAATATTTCTATTATGATCTAAATTAATCCTATTGAAAACTAAATACTTACCTTTAAAATAAACCCTAATATAGCTACAATATAAATAATAATTATATTGTAGCTATCTTAGGATTTATTTTTATTTTACAGGCAACTTTGTATTTATTTTAACTAGGTATAATAGCTATTAAATAGTTAACTATTTAATAGCTTACCTAGCTAAAATAAAGAGAAATTTACCTGTAAAATAAAAACTAACCTAAGTTACAATTACACCTAACACTACACTATACTTTAATAAATTATTCCTATTTAAAACTAAATACTTACCTGTAAAATAAACCCTAAGATAGCTACAATGTAATTAATAATTACATTGTAGCTATCTTAGGATTTATATTTATTTTACAGGTAACTTTGTATTTATTTTAGCTAGTTAGAATAGTTATTAAATAGTTATTAACTATTTAATAACTACCTAGCTAAAAGAAATACAAAATTACCTGTAAAATAAATCCTAACCTAAGTTACAATTAAACCTAACACTACACTATCATTACATTAATTAAATAAATTACCTACAAATAACTACAATTAAATACAATTACATAAACTAACTAAAGTACAAAAAATAAAAAAAGCTAAGTTACAAAAAATAATAAAAAAAAGTTACAAACATTAAAAAAAATATTACAACAATTTTAAGCTACTTACACCTAATCTAAGCCCCCTAATAAAATAACAAACCCCCCCAAAATAAAAAATTGAGCTCGCATTCTATTGGCTGATCGGAACAGCCAATAGAATGCGAGCTCAATCTGATTGGCTGATTGGATCAGCCAATCGGATTGAACTTTAATCTGATTGGCTGATTCAATCAGATTTTTCCTACCTTAATTCCGATTGGCTGATAGAATCCTATCAGCCAATCGGAATTGAAGGGACGCCATCTTGGATGACGTCCCTTAAAGGAGCCTTCATTCGTCGGTAGTCCGTCGTGAAAGAAGGATGTTCCGCGTCGGCGGGATGAAGATTCAAGACCCGGCTTGAAAGATGACCTCGCCCGGATAGAAGACTTCTTCAGCGCCTCTTGGAAGATGACATCGCCCGGATGGAAGATTTCTTCAGCGCCGCTTGGAGGATCACTTCATCGGATGGAAGATTTCTTCAGCGCCCCTTAGATGATCATTTCTGCCGCTCCGGATGTCCTCTTCAGTTCCATCGGTGGCTTGGCTGAGTGAAGACGACTCAAGGTAGGATGATCTTCAGGGGATTAGTGTTAGGTTATTTTAAGGGGGGTTTGGGTTAGATTAGGGGTATGTGGGTGGTGGGTTTTAATGTTGGGGGGGGTGTATTTTTCTTTTACAGGCAAAAGAGCTGAATTCTTGGGGGCATGCCCTCACAAAAGGCCCTTTTAAGGGCTGGTAAGGTAAAAGAGCTTTGAACTTTTTTAATGTAGAATAGGGTAGGGCATTTTTTTATTTTGGGGGGGTTTGTTATTTTATTAGGGGGCTTAGATTAGGTGTAAGTAGCTTAAAATTGTTGCAATATTTTTTTAAATGTTTGTAACTTATTTTTTTTATTTTTTGTAACAGCTTTTTTTATTTTTTGTACTTTAGTTAGTTTATGTAATTGTATTTAATTGTAGTTATTTGTAGGTAATTTATTTAATTAATGTAATGATAGTGTAGTGTTAGGTTTAATTGTATCTTAGGTTAGGATTTATTTTACAGGTAATTTTGTTTTGTTCTTTTAGCTAGGTAGTTATTAAATAGTTAATAACTATTTAATAACTATTCTAACTAGCTAAAATAAATACAAAGTTACCTGTAAAATAAATATAAATCCTAAGATAGCTACAATGTAATTATTAATTACATTGTAGTTATCTTAGGGTTTATTTTACAGGTAAGTATTTAGTTTTAAATAGGAATAATTTATTAAAGTATAGTGTAGTGTTAGGTGTAATTGTAACTTAGGTTAGTTTTTATTTTACAGGTAAATTTCTCTTTATTTTAGCTAGGTAAGCTATTAAATAGTTAATAGCAGGATAGGGGTTAATAACTTTATTATAGAGGGCGACGGTATAGGGGGGGCAGGATAGGGGTTACTAGGTATAATGTAGGTGGCAGCGGTGTCCGGGAGCGGCGGTTTAGGGGTTAATACATTTATCAGAGTTGCGGCGGGGTCTAGGAGCGGCGGTTTAGGGGTTAATACATTTATAAGACTTGCAGCGGGGTCTAGGAGCGGCGGTTAAGGGGTTAGTAACTTTATTTAGTTGCAGGGGGCTCAGGGGGCGCCGGTATAGGGGGTAGAACAGTGTAGTTTAGTGTGAGTGCTTAGTGACAGGCTAGCAAGAAAGCTGTCAAACAGCCGAAGAGCAGCGAGATCGGATGAGTGATAACTCTCACAGTCCGCTGCTCATCGCCCCGTACTTGGTGCGCGGCTTTTTGACAGCTTTACTTGATAACTTAGGCAAATTTTTTCAGGTCCGCGGCGGCGATGTGAGGCGAGCTTAGGCGGGCGTATTGGGCCGGCGAAGGCAGGAAAGTTGACACGTTGATAACTACCCCCCAGAATATGGTCTTTATAACTTATAGTAAGATCAGTGCATTTGGTACACATTCTAAGAGGGGGTTCCACAATGGCTTCTAAACATAATGAACAAGGAGTTTCCTCTATGTCAGACATGTTTAACAGACTAGTAATGAGACCAGCAAGCTTTGAAAACACTTTAATTAATGTGAAAAAGCAGAATATAAAAAACGGTACTGTGCCTTTAAAGGAAAAAAACAAACACAAAAACTGCAAAACAGTGAAAAAAGCAGTTAACTCTATGAAATTTTTACAGTGTATATAATAAAATAGCATTGCACCTACTTGCAAATGGATGATTAAGCCCTCAGGTTAAAAAACGAAGCAAAAAAACAGTAAAAACCATTAAAACAGTCACAAGCAAACTGCCACATCTCTACTGTGGCTCCTACCTTCCCATAAAACGACTTTTGTAGGCACAAAAACCCTTTACAGAGGCCCAATATGTCAGGGGACTCCTTCAGGGAAGCTGGATGTCTCAGAATGTAAAAACAACTGCGCAATTAGAGCGCGAAAATAGGCCCCTCCCACCATGCACTCAAAGTCAGTGGGCCTTAAAAAACTATTCCTAGGAGTAAAATAACAGCCATGTGGAAAACTAGGCCCCAAACAAAGATTTATCACCTCAGTAAAAAACGTTCTTTATATATATGCAAACGTTTTACATACTAAGCCATAATAGAAAGTAATATGAAAATTTCCCTTTACTGCAAGCATGATGATAGTCGTTTATTAAATCACTGCAATCAGGCTTACCTTAACTATATCAGGCACTGTCAGCATTTTCTAGTTCTTATCATCCTCAAGAAAATAATATACTGAACATACCTCAGGGCAGTTTATTCTGCAGGCCGTTCTCCCAGCTGAAGTTTCCTCATACTCTTCAGTTATGTGTGAGAACAGCAGTGGACCTTAGTTACAACCTGCTAAGATCATCAAAAACCTCAGGCAAATTCTTCTTCTAATTTCTGCCTGAGGTAAAAAACAGTACAACGCCAGCACCGTTTAAAAATAACAAACTTTTGATTGAAGATAAACTACACTAATTCACCACATCTCTCTAGCTACTTCCCTTGTCGAGAGCTGCAAGAGAATGACTGGGGGTGGCAGTTAGGGGAGGAGCTATATAGACAGCTCTGCTGTGGGTGATCCTCTTGCAGCTTCCTGTTGGGAAGGAGAATATCCCACAAGTAATGGATGAATCCGTGGACTGGATACACCTTACAAGAGAAATCCCTGTCCCTGTTCTAGTCTTGGAACGGGACGAATTACTCCCATAGTGGAGAGGTCTTTTACACAACGTAAGAACGCCTCTCTTTTTATCTGGTCTACAGATAATAGTGAAAGAAGAAATCCCCTCTTGGGAGAAAATCCTTGAATCCCAGTTGATACCCGTGTGTCACGATTTCCAGTGCCCAGGGATCCTGAACATCTCTTGCCCAAGCCTGGGCAAAGAAAGAAAGTCTGCCCCCTACTAGATCCGGTCCCGGATCGGGGGCCGCCCCTTCATGTTGTCTTTGTAACAACAGCGGGCTTCTTGGGTTGTTTACCCTTGTTCCAAGCCTGGTTGGGTCTCCAGACGGACTTGGACTGAGCAAAATTCCCTTCCTGTTTTGTGGAGGAAGAAGAAGCAGAGGGTACTCCTTTAAAATTTCGAAAGGAACGAAAATTATTTGGTTTACCCCTCATCTTAACAGACTTATCCTGAGGTAGGGCGTGACCTTTACCTCCAGTAATGTCAGAAATGATTTCCTTCAACTCAGGCCCGAATAGGGTCTTACCCTTGAAAGGAATAGCTAAGAGCTTAGATTTAGATGACACATCAGCAGACCATGATTTTAACCATAACGCTCTACCCGCTAAAATGGCAAATCCTGCATTTTTTGCCACCAATTTAGCAATTTGAAAGGCGGCATCTGTAATAAAAGAATTAGCTAGCTTGAGAGTCCTAATTCTATCCAAAATGTCCTCTAAAGGGGTCTCAACCTTCAGAGACTCTTCTAGAGCATCAAACCAAAAAGCTGCTGCAGTAGTAACCGGAACAATGCAAGCTGTTGGTTGTAAAAGGAAACCCTGATGAATAAATACAGTGATTTCTTTAGAAGACCCTCTAACTTCTTATCCATAGGGTCTTTGAAAGCACAACTGTCCTCAATAGGAATAGTTGTACGCTTAGCCAGGGTAGATATAGCTCCCTACACCTTAGGGACAGTCTGCCAAGAGTCCCGAATGGTGTCTGATATGGGATACATTTTCTTAAAATTAGGGGGAGGAGAGAACGGTATACCCGGCCTGTCCCATTCCTTCTTAATAATTTCCGAAATTCTTTTAGGAACTGGAAAAACATCAGTGTAAGTATGTACCTCTAGATATTTGTCCATTTTACACAATTTCTCTGGTGGTATTACAATAGGGTCACAATCATCCAGAGTCGCTAAAACCTCCCGAAGTAACAGGCGGAGGTGTTCAAGCTTAAATTTAAAGGACATGACGTCCGAATCTGTCTGAGGTAACATTTTTCCTGGGTCTGAAAGTTCTCCCTCAGACAACAATTCCCTGACCCCCAACTCAGAGCCCTGTGAGGGTACATCGGAAATAGCCAACAAAGCATCAGAGGACTCAGTATTCACACTAATTCCTGTCCTACTACGTTTACCCTGTAACACTGGCAACTTACATAATACCTCTGTAAGGGTAGTTGACATAACTGCAGCCATATCCTGCAGAGTAAAAGAATTAGACGCACTTGAGGTACTTGGCGTTGCTTTTGTGGCCATTAAAGGTTGTGACATGCAATTTTAAGCTACTTTCTAATTTACTCCTACAGGGAGTGCAGAAATATTAGGCAAATGAGTATTTTGACCACATCATCCTCTTTATGCATGTTGTCTTACTCCAAGCTGTATAGGCTCGAAAGCCTACTACCAATTAAGCATATTAGGTGATGTGCATCTCTGTAATGAGAAGGGGTGTGGTCTAATGACATCAACACCCTATATCAGGTGTGCATAATTATTAGGCAACTTCCTTTCCTTTGGCAAAATGGGTCAAAAGAAGGATTTGACAGGCTCAGAAAAGTAAAAAATAGTGAGATATCTTGCAGAGGGATGCAGCACTCTTAAAATTGCAAAGCTTCTGAAGCGTGATCATCGAACAATCAAGTGTTTCATTCAAAATAGTCAACAGGGTCGCAAGAAGCGTGTGGAAAAACCAAGGCGCAAAATAACTGCCCATGAACTGAGAAAAGTCAAGCGTACAGCTGCCAAGATGCCACTTGCCACCAGTTTGGCCATATTTCAGAGCTGCAACATCACTGGAGTGCCCAAAAGCACAAGGTGTGCAATACTCAGAGACATGGCCAAGGTAAGAAAGGCTGAAAGACGACCACCACTGAACAAGACACAGAAGCTGAAACGTCAAGACTGGGCCAAGAAATATCTCAAGACTGATTTTTCTAAGGTTTTATGGACTGATGAAATGAGAGTGAGTCTTGATGGGCCAGATGGATGGGCCCGTGGCTGGATTGGTAAAGGGCAGAGAGCTCCAGTCAGACGCCAGCAAGGTGGAGGTGGAGTACTGGTTTGGGCTGGTATCATCAAAGATGAGCTTGTGGGGCCTTTTCGGGTTGAGGATGGAGTCAAGCTCAACTCCCAGTCCTACTGCCAGTTTCTGGAAGACACCTTCTTCAAGCAGTGGTACAGGAAGAAGTCTGCATCCTTCAAGAAAAACATGATTTTCATGCAGGACAATGCTCCATCACACGCGTCCAAGTACTCCACAGCGTGGCTGGCAAGAAAGGGTATAAAAGAAGAAAATCTAATGACATGGCCTCCTTGTTCACCTGATCTGAACCCCATTGAGAACCTGTGGTCCATCATCAAATGTGAGATTTACAAGGAGGGAAAACAGTACACCTCTCTGAACAGTGTCTGGGAGGCTGTGGTTGCTGCTGCACGCAATGTTGATGGTGAACAGATCAAAACACTGACAGAATCCATGGATGGCAGGCTTTTGAGTGTCCTTGCAAAGAAAGGTGGCTATATTGGTCACTGATTTGTTTTTGTTTTGTTTTTGAATGTCAGAAATGTATATTTGTGAATGTTGAGATGTTATATTGGTTTCACTGGTAAAAATAAATAATTGAAATGGGTATATATTTGTTTTTTGTTAAGTTGCCTAATAATTATGCACAGTAATAGTCACCTGCACACACAGATATCCCCCTAAAATAGCTATAACTAAAAACAAACTAAAAACTACTTCCAAAACTATTCAGCTTTGATATTAATTAGTTTTTTGGGTTCATTGAGAACATGGTTGTTGTTCAATAATAAAATTAATCCTCAAAAATACAACTTGCCTAATAATTCTGCACTCCCTGTATTATCAATTTTTTCTTCGTTCTCTTGCTATCTTTATTTGAAAAAGAAGGCATCTAAGCTAAGGAGCAATACAATGTTTGGTTCAGACCCTGGACAGCACTAGTTTATTGGTGGGTAAATTTATCCACCAATCAGCAAAAACATCCCAGGGTGTTCACCAAAAATGGACCAGCTACTAAACATTCTTGCTTTTCAAATAAAGATACCAAAAGAATGAAGAAAATGTAATAATAGGAGTAAATGAGAAAGTTGCTTAAAATTGCATGCTCTTTCTGAATCACGCAAGAAAAAAAACAGAATTTATGTTTACCTGATAAATTTCTTTCTCCTACGGTGTATCCGGTCCACGACTTCATCCTTACTTGTGGGATATTCTCAATCCCTACAGGAAGTGGCAAAGAGAGCACACAGCAAAGCTGTCCAAATAGCTCCCCTCAGGCTCCGCCCCCCCCAGTAATTCGACCGACGGTTAGGAGAAAAAGGAGAACCATAGGGTGCAGTGGTGACTGTAGTTTACAAAAAAATTATTTAAACCTGACCAAAATGCCAGGGCGGGCCGTGGACCGGATACACCGTAGGAGAAAGAAATTCATCAGGTAAACATAAATTCTGTTTTCTCCTACATTGGTGTATCCGGTCCACGGCTTCATCCTTACTTGTGGGAACCAATACCAAAGCTTTAGGACACGGATGAAGGGAGGGAACAAGTCAGGTAACCTAAACGGAAGGCACCACTGCTTGCAAAACCTTTCTCCCAAAAATAGCCTCCGAAGAAGCAAAAGTATCGAATTTGTAAAATTTGGCAAACGTATGCAGTGAAGACCAAGTCGCTGCCTTACAAATCTGTTCAACAGAAGCCTCATTCTTGAAAGCCCATGTGGAAGCCACAGCTCTAGTAGAGTGAGCTGTAATTCGTTCAGGAGGCTGCCTTCCAGAAGTCTCATAAGCCAACCGGATGATGCTTTTTAGCCAGAAGGACAGAGAGGTCGCAGTCGCCTTTTGACCTCTCCTCTTGCCAGAATAGACGACAAACAAGGACTTTGTTTGTCTGAAGTCTTTAGTTGCTTTTAGATAAAACTTTAAAGCACGAACCACATCAAGATTGTGTAACAGACGTTCCTGGTTAGAAACTGGATTAGGACACAGAGAAGGAACAACTATTTCCTGGTTGATATTCTTATTGGAAACCACTTTTGGAAGAAAACCAGGTTTGGTACGTAAAACGACCTTATCTGTATGGAACACCAGATAGGGTGAATTACACTGCAAAGCAAAGCAATTCAGAAACTCTTCTAGCAGAAGAAATAGCTACTAAAAACAAAACTTTCCAAGATAGTAACTTAATATCTATGGAATGTAGAGGTTCAAACGGAACCCCTTGAAGAACTGAAAGAACTAAATTTAAACTCCATGGAGGAGCCACAGGTCTGTAGACAGGCTTGATTCTGACTAAAGCCTGTACAAACATCTGAATATCTGGCATGGCTGCCAGACGCTTGTGTAACAAAACAGACAGAGCAGATATCTCTCCTTTTAAGGAACTAGCTGATAGACCTTTCTCCAATCCTTCTTGGAGAAAAGATTGTATCCTTGGAATCCTAATCTTACTCCATGAGTAACCCTTGGATTTGCAACAGCAAAGATATTTCCGCCATATCTTATGGTAAATTTTCCTGGTGACAGGCTTTCTAGCCTGGATCAGAGTATCTATAACTGATTCCGAAAACCCACGCTTAGATAGAATCAAGCGTTCAATCTCCAAGCAGTCAGTTGCAGAGAAACTAGGTTTGGATGTTCGAATGGACCTTGAATTAGAAGGTCCTGTCTCAAAGGCAGCTTCCATGGTGGAACCGATGACATATTCACCAGGTCTGCATACCAAGTCCTGCGTGGCCACGCAGGAGCTATCAGAATTACTGAAGCCTTCTCCTGTTTGATCCTGGCTACTAGCCGGGGGAGAAGGGGAAACGGTGGAAAGACATAAGCTAGATTGAACGACCAAGGCGCTACTAAGGCATCTACCAATGTCGCCTTGGGATCCCTGGACCTGTAACGTGGATCAAGATCTGGAATGCCCCATAGCTGGGTCAGCTGAGCAAAAACCTCCGGGTGGAGTTCCCACTCCCCCGGATGGAAAGTCTGACGACTCAGATAATCCGCTTCCCAGTTGTCCACTCCTGGGATGTGAATTGCTGATAGATGGCAGGAGTGATCCTCTGCCCATTTGATGATCTTGGATACCTCCCTCATCGCCAGGGAACTCTTTGTTCCCCCCTGATGATTGATGTAAGCTACAGTCGTCATGTTGTCCGACTGAAATCTGATGAATTTGGTTCTCCGCTAGTTGAGGCCATGCCTGGAGCGCATTGAATATCGCTCTCAATTCCAAAATGTTTATCGGGAGAAGAGATTCTTCCCAAGACCATAGACCCTGAGCCTTCAGGGACTCCCAGACCGCGCCCCAGCCTAAGAGGCTGGCGTCGGTCGTGACAATGATCCACTCCGGTCTTCGGAAACTCATTCCCTGAGACAGGTGATCTTGAGACAACCACCAGAGGAGTGAGTCTCTGGTTTTCTGGTCCATCTGAATCTGGGGAGACAAATCTGCATAATCCCCATTCCATTGTTTGAGCATGCACAGTTGCAATGGTCTTAAATGAATTCGAGCAAAGGGAACCACGTCCATTGCCGCAACCATTAGTCCTATTACCTCCATACACTGAGCTATGGAGGGTTGAGGAATGGATTGAAGAACTCGACAAGTGTTCAAAAGTTTTAATTTCCTGACCTCCGTCAGAAAGATTTTCATTTCTATTGAGTCTATTATTGTTCCCAGGAAGGGAACCCTTGTGAACGGGGACAGAGAACTTTTTTCTATGTTCACCTTCCACCCGTGAGACCTTAGAAAAGCTAGAACAATGTCCGTATGAGCCCTTGCTTTGTGAAAGGACGACGCCTGTATCAAAATGTCGTCTAGGTAAGGTGCTACTGCAATGCCCCTTGGCCTTAGCACCGCTAGAAGGGACCCTAGCACCTTTGTGAAAATTCTGGGAGCAGTGGCCAATCCGAAGGGAAGAGCCACGAACTGGTAATGCTTGTCCAGAAAGGCGAACCTCAGAAACTGATGGTGATCTTTGTGGATAGGAATATGCAGGTACGCATCCTTTAAGTCCACGGTAGTCATATATTGACCCTCCTGGATCATCGGTAAAATTGTCCGAATGGTTTCCATTTTGAATGATGGAACTCTGAGGAATTTGTTTAGGATCTTTAAATCCAGAATTGGCCTGAAAGTTCCTTCTTTTTGGGAACTACAAACATGTTTGAGTAAAATCCCAGTCCTTGTTCTGCTGTTGGAACTGGGTGTATCACTCCCATTTTTAAAAGGTCTTCTATGCAATGTAAGAATGCCTGTCTCTTTATCTGGTCTAAAGATAAGCGAGACATGTGGAACCTTCCCCTTGGAGGAAGATCCTTGAATTCTAGAAGATACCCCTGAGAGACAATTTCTAGTGCCCAGGGGTCCGGAACATCTCTTGCCCAGGCCTGAGCAAAGAGAGAAAGTCTGCCCCCTACTAGATCCGGTGCCGGATCGGGGGCTACCCCTTCATGCTGTCTTGGTAGCAGCAGCAGGCTTTTTGGCCTGTTTACTCTTGTTCCAGCCTTGCAATGGTTTCCATGCTGGTTTGGGTTGGGATGCGTTACCCTCTTGCCTAGAGGCTGTAGAGGTAGAAGCCGGTCCGTTCCTGAAATTGCGAAAGGAACGAAAATTAGACTTATTTTTAGCTTTGAGAGGTCTATCCTGTGGAAGGGCATGTCCCTTTCCCCCAGTGATATCTGAAATATTTTCTTTCAACTCTGGCCCGAATAGGGTCTTACCCTTGAAAGGAATATTAAGCAATTTTGTTTTGGAGGACACATCCGCCGACCATGATTTTAGCCAAAGAGCTCTACGCGCCACTATTGCGAAACCAGAATTTTTCGCCGCTAATTTAGCTAACTGAAAAGCGGCATCTGTAATGAAAGAATTAGCCAACTTCAGGGCGTGAATTCTATCCATGACTTCATCATAAGAAGTCTCCTTCTGGAGCGAGTTTTCTAATTCCTCAAACCAAAAAGCAGCTGCAGTGGTTACAGGAATAATGCAAGAAATTGGTTGAAGAAGAAAACCTTGTTGAACAAAAATTTTCTTAAGTAAATCTTATAATTTTTTATCCATAGGATCTTTGAAAGCGCAACTGTCTTCTATTGGTATAGTCGTGCGCTTAGCTAGCGTTGAAACTGCCCCCTCTACCTTAGGGACCGTCTGCCGCGCGTCCCTTCTGGGGTCAACAATGGGGAACATTTTCTTAAATATAGGAGAGGGAACAAAAGGTACACCTGGCTTCTCCCACTCCTAATTCACTATATCCGCCACCCTCTTAGGTATCGGAAACGCATCAGTGTGTACTGGGACCTCTAAGAATTTATCCATTTTACACAATTTTTCTGGGACCACCAAAGGTTCACAATCATCAAGCGTAGCTAGGACCTCCTTAAGTAGGGCGCAGAGGTGTTCTAGCTTAAATTTAAATGCTATGTAATCAGGCTCTGCCTGCTGAGAAACTTTTCCTGTGTCAGAAATTTCTCCCTCAGACAGGCCCTTCCTCACCGCCAAGTCAGATTGATGTGAGGGCACTACAGATAAATTATCCTCTGTGTCTGCTTGCTTATTTTCTGTATTTAAAACTGAGCAATCACGCTTCCTAGGAAAAGCTGGCAGTTTGGATAAAAATGCTGCGAGAGAATTATCCATTACTGCTGCATAGTAATAGCAATTGGTGCGCTAGATGTACTGGGCATCGCGTGCGCGGGCATAGCTGGTGTTGACACAGAAGGAGAGGATAGTGAGCTATCCTCACTACCTTCAGCTAAAGAATCATCTTGGGCTATATCTTTAAGTGTGATTGTACGGTCCTTAAGCTGTTTGGACGCTATGGCACACTTCACACATAAATTTAATGGGGGAACCACCTTGGCCTTTGAACATACAGAACATAGGTTATCTGAAGGGTCAGACATGTTTGACAGACTCAAACAGATCTTCAATGCAATAAAAATTATTTTTTACAAAACCGTTACTGTGTCTTTAAATAATAAAAGTGCACACTTTATTATTGAAACATCAAAAAACCATCAAATAAACATCCGATTTTAATGAAATTTTCACTACAGTGTCTTAATGCTTTGAAAAGATTGCACACACATTTTCAGACCAATTAACCCCTTAATGCCCAAACCGGAGCTAATAACAGCAATTAACCGGTTAAACACACTACAGTACTATGCCACAGCTTCCACTGTGGCCTTTACCTTCCTTAGGGATTATTTTAGTAGGAAATAAGCCTCTCTGGAGTCTTTTCTGATGCCTCTGGACTCCCCACGTGAAGCTGCATGAACTGCCTAGGCAAAACAACTGCGCAATTGAGGGGCGAAAATGAGGCCTCCTCCCTCTTCATTCAAGAGTGGAGGGGCCTTTCTGACTAGATTAGGTGTCCAAATAAGTGCCAGGTGCAAATTAAACCCCAAAAGTGTTTTAAAGTCTGAAAAAACACCTTAATTATAGTGAAAAACATGCTAAAAAGCAATCGATTATGCCCACAAAAGTGTCAACCAGCATAGAGCCCTTAATATAAGCCCTAATCTTATACAGAGTCTAAGAAAAATGGCTTACCTATCCCAGAGGGGATTGCTGACAGTCTTCTAGCATTGCTAGGTCTTGTTAAAAAAATGACTGATCATACCTGAAGCAGATAAGCCTGCAAACTGTTCCGCCCAACTGAAGTTCTCTGGTTTCAACAGTCCTGCGTGGGAACAGCAATGGATTTTAGTTACTGGTGCTAAAATCATATTCCTCTCGGCAGAAATCTTCATCACTTTCTGCTGCAGAGTAAATAGTACAAGCCGGCACTATTTTAAAATAACAAACTCTTGATAGAAGAATAAAAAACTACAACTAAACACCACATACTCTTTACCACCCCGTGGAGATGCTACTAGTTAGAGCGGCAAAGAGAATAACTGGGGGGGCGGAGCCTGAGGGGAGCTATATGGACAGCTTTGCTGTGTGCTCTCTTTGCCACTTCCTGTAGGGATTGAGAATATCCCACAAGTAAGGATGAAGCCGTGGACCGGATACACCAATGTAGGAGAAATTGGGTTCAGTATCCCTTTAAGATTGTTGTTTGATACTGGGCTTTAATTCATTAAAGTTTACAAACACTTTAAATAAATCTTGGCACGGTGTAATATGTCATGAGTTGTTGTTCATCTGAGGTTGTATTTACCTAATTTTAAAACCAGATGATTCTTATGTTCTTATACGTAAAAACCATAGAATTCAAAGAGGGTGTACTTTCTTTTTCACAGGACTATATATACATTGTGTGTGTATATATATATATATATATATATATATATATACACACACACACAAATGACAGATTTGGAAGTTGTTTGATCCCTATGAACTCTCTTTGTGATGTTTTGATAAGTATCTCATTGCGCCTCAAATGCTAAAATTAAATTTCAAGATCGCCTTGCAGAAGCTCACTTTTTTTTTTACAATCTAGTGAACCTGTCTTGCTTTATCTCTTGAGGGATAAATGCACTAATATATATTTTGTAGGGATCACTGTATTGATATAACCTGCAGCAAAGACAAGTGTCTTTGTGACCAGCAGCTTAACTGTTTACCGGAGTACTGAACTGTGAAAGACACTAGACACATACACACACACTACAATTCAGCAACAGATAAGAAAAAAAAAGTATTGACATGTCGCCATACAAAGTATGTTTGGCTTTCATTGATAAACTGATAAAAAATGGTTATCAAAAGTGTTGCCTATTGCTTTCAAGTATATATACACTTTCAATTTTGTAGAATAAAAAAAATAAAATAAAACGCATTGGAAATGTAATCTTCTGATTTTCATGAAAGACTCACTTTCAGACAATTGCAGCTGCCCAATACTGCCAGTTACTGTATCATACACGTCTTAAAATTCTGTAATCAGCATCTAGCAGGTGCTGTATCGCATTCGCCACACCACAGCCCCTCAATACAGACATCCCCAAACACACAGAGGCTGGTTTTGTCAAATGTTTTATTGAGTGTAGACATCTGGAGTACTGTAAAACATGCATTATCTGTAGATTCAAAAAGGAGCTAGCCACATTGTCCTCACTGTCAGATGTGTCAGGCTTGGCATACATGATGGAGATTAATGAAGTATCAGGAGAGTACTGTGATTCCTGAAAAGCCTCTATGATTCTGAAGTAGGATCTTAATCATTTCAAAAGCACATTTACTGAACTTGTATTTTCTCTGGAGGCGACACATTTAATTTCAAAACAAACAGAATTATTTTTTTTTGCTGAGGGGAGGGTCAAAATGTCTTCCTTTCTCGTTAGATTTGTTTTCTGAAGAATAAAAAAAAAATGTTCCTGAAAAAGCAAAAGGGGCAATTGAATTTCCACTTCTACATCAATGCTAAAATTATTTCTTTTTGGGTTGTTGAGGTGTATTAAATTTAAAGAAGATAATGTCTCCGTCTTCCACAATGTAATTTCTGCCTTGCTGTCTGTATTTTCCGGCAGCCTGGAAAAGAACAAAAGCAATACACAGCAATGTTAGCGGTTCATTTCCATACCTGCTTTTTCAAGTAAAATAAAAATGCATGCATTTGCTTTACACTGGGAAACAAGATAATACATTAGAAAGTATGTTCAAGACAAAAAAAACATAAGGAAAAGAAAAAAATAGCAAAAGTGCTGAATCACATATATAAAAAATTCTATAAAATATACATAAGTGTTTTTAAAGCAGCATTCTAATGCAAAAATGACATGCTCAAAATTATTACAGCATGGTATTTTTGAATTACGGACTGCAAACAGGTTAAACACATTGGTAATGTTCCTCTCAGAAGTCACAAGCACTGGCAACCCCCCAGCAAAACACTACAGGTAACTGGTCACTATATACAACGGCTGCTTCTCATTGGCTCACAAGCCGTATTCTGCTATAGAGCTGCAGTGCTTCTGCTACTATACAGGAAGCCAACTATTTAACCATTTTGCAGGGTAAGATCAGTAATGTAAAAATGACATGCTAGAGCAATTTAATGTCATGTCTCTGGAATAGAAAGTCCCTTTAATCCCAGTAATGGTCTTTTTATTATAGTAGAAATAAATGTTACAACTGAAGAGTTGCTCACCAGACTATTGGTCTATTCCAATACATAAGAGCCATTAAAAGAGGTTTGCATTGGTTTTCTAATTTATTCTTAACTTTTCTCCACAAAAACCTCTCAGATAACGTACACTGAAACTGACTAACTGCATTTAAATCCTTCAGAAAGCTATTTTTTCAAAAACGATTTTGCATGATTTTTTCAAATACAGGTAGCCCTCAGTTTACACCGGGGTTAGGTTCCAGAAGGAATGGTTGTAAATTGAAACCGTTGTAAATTGAAACCCAGTTATAATGTAAGTCAATGGGAAGTGAGGGATATAGGTTCCAGGCCCCTCTCAAAATTGTCATAAGTAACACCTAATACATTGTTTTTAAAGCTTTGAAATGAAGACTTTAAATGCTAAACAGCATTATAAACCTAATAAAATAATCATACAACACAAAATATATAATTAAACTAAGTTAAATGAACAAAAACATTTGCTAAACAGCATTATAAACCTAATAAAATAATCACACAACAAAGACTTCACTTGCATTTTTCTGCAAACAGCTCTTTCTATGCATTCAAATCTGGACTGATTTATTGACAGGAAGATCTTGTTACTTTGAAATCTGCTTGATAGCTCAGGTCTGGTTAAACTGATTAATTTCAGCTTGCTTGGCTTTGCTGCAACAAAAGCAGACGGCTCCACCTACTGGCTTTTTTAATAAATGCACTGCTTCTGAATGCTTTTCAATAGCAGTCACATGACTGGAACAAAAGGTTGTTATTCTGAAACGGTGTAAATTGAACCGTTGTAAAACGAGGGCCATCTTGTATATCTTATCTAACAGCCATGAACACATCAAATTCATCAGGCCTGTACTGCACTGCCTATTTTGATTATTTTAAGATTTGTTTTTTTAAAAAAAAAAGGTTTATATTTTTTCACGCATGATCAGCTGGCGTTAAAAACACAATACCACACTGTATAAAGAAAAAAGAATATAGCTTTGTATGTGAAAGGAAGTAGATCATTAATATCAGTAATATATAGTCTTTCAAGAAAATATACTCTAACAATTTTAATTATTGTGCAGTTACTATGAATTTAATCCCTTTGTAGGGCGTTAAACACAGTTATTTTCAAAGTCAGCTCCAGAACACTAATGCACTACTGTGAGCTAGCTGAAAACATCTGGTGAGCCAGTGAAAAAGGCATTTGTGTGTAACCACCAATCCCCATTTAGTTCTCTTTAGGTCATTGCTGCAGCTTAGCATATGCACATATGCTTGTCAACAACTTCTACCAAAGAAATACATCTGATAATAGAAGAATTTAAATGGGTGTTTTAAATGTACATGCTCTATCTAAATCATGAAAGCTTTCATGCCCCTTTAAAAAAAAAAATTATGCTTACCTGATAATTTCATTTCCATCTGTGGGAGGAGAGTCCACGGCTTCATTCATTACTTGTGGGAATTAAGAACCTGGCCACCAGGAGGCGGCAAAGACACCCCAGCCAAAGGCTTAAATACCTCCCCCACTCCCCTCATCCCCCAGTCATTCTGCCAAGGGAACAAGGAACAGTAGGAGAAATATCAGGGTATAAAAGGTGCCAGAAGAACAAAAATAAATTTAGGTTCGCCCACCGGAGAAACGGGCGGGAGCTGTGGACTCTCCTCCCACAGATGAAAATGAAATTATCAGGTAAGCATAATTTATGTTTTCCATCTTAATGGGAGGAGAGTCCACAGCTTCATTTATTACTTGTGGGAAACAAATACCCAAGCTCTAGAGGACACTGAATGAAAAAAACCGGGAGGGCAAAAAGGAGGCGGACCCTAATCTAAGGGCACCACAGCCTGTAAAACCTTTCTCCCAAAGCCGAAGCAAACACATTTGTAAAATTTAGCAAAAGTATGTAAGGAGGACCAAGTAGCCGCCTTACAAATCTGCTCTAGAGGCCTCATTCTTAAAGGCCCATGAAGAGGCCACAGCCCTAGTATAGTGAGACGTAATTCTCTGAGAAGGCTTATGTCCCGCTGTCTCATAGGCCAAGCGGATAATGCTCCTCAAACAAAAAAGATAAGGAAGTGGAAGAGGCCCTCTGCCCCTTGCGCTTCCCCGAATACACAACAAATGAAGACTAAGTCTGTCTATTCTTTTGTGGCCTGAAGATAGAACTTCAAGGCTCAAACCACATCCAAATTATGAAGCAACCTTTCCATTGAAGAAGAAGGGTTAGGACACAAGGAAGGAACTACTATTTCCTGATTGATGTTCCGATTCGACACAACCTTGGGAAGAAATCCCAACCCAGTGTGAAGAACAGCCATATCGGCGTGAAAAAACAGGTAATGAGGCTCACATTACAAGGCCGCCAACTCAGAGACTCTGCGTGCCGATGCAATAGCCAGTAGGAATAGAACCTTCCAGGAAAGAATTTTAATGTTAAGCAAATGCATAGGCTCAAATGGAGCCCTCTGCAAAATCTTAAGTACCAAGTTTAAACTCCAAGGGGGAGTGGAATTTCTAAGGACAGGCATGATTCTAGACAGAGCCTGAACAAAGGACTGAATATCAGGAAGTTCCGCAAGCTTAACAGTACAGATAAAGCCGAAATCTGTCCATTTAAGGAACTGGCGGCAAGTCCCTTCTCCAACCCATCCTGGAGGAAGGACAGGATCCTGGATACCCTAACCTTATGCCAGGGATATCCATGATCCTCACACCAGGACAAGTAGGTCCTCCACACCTTATGAAAGATGCGACGAGTGAGCGGTTAACTGGCTTGAATGAGAGTATCAATCACTCTCTTGGCTAGGACTAAGCGTTCAATCTCCACGCAGTCAGCCTCAGAGAATCGAGATTATGATGTAGAAAGGGACCCTAAACTAGCAGATCTCTGCGACAAGGTAACCTCCATATAGGAGACTATGACATCCCCACCAGATCCGCAAACCACGTCCTACGTGGCCATGACAGAGCAATCAGAATAGCTGAAGCTTGCTCCTGGTAGGTAGAAGTGGCAACGGTGGAAATATTTAGACTAGGTTGAACTCCCAAGGCACCTCTAAGGCATCCATCAGCTCTGCCTGGGGATCCCTGGACCACGACCCGTATCTGGGTAGCTTGAAGTTAAATCTGGACGGCATGAGATCTATCTCCGGCGTCCCCCATCAGTTGCAGATCTCTGCAAACACCTCGGGATGGAGAGACCATTCACCCGGATGAAACGATTGTCTGTTGAGAAAATCCGCTTCCCAGTTGTCCACACCCGCAATGTGGATCGTTGATGGCGAGCAGTTGTGGTTCTCCGTTCATTCCAGAATCCAAGATACTTCCCTCATGGCTAGGGAGCTTCTCGTTCCCCCCTGATGGTTGATGTAAGCCACCGAGGTAATGTTGTCTGACTGGAATCTGATGAATCGGGACAACCCCAGGAGGGGCCAAGCCCTCAGAGCATGGAAGATTGATCGAAGTTCCAGAATATTGATCGGGAGAAGTGACTCCTCTCGAGTCCACCTGCCCTGTGCCTTCCTGGCACCCCAAACATCTCCCCATCCTGACAGACTTGTGTCCGTGGTCACACTCTCCCAGGATGGTCTCAAGAAGGATGTGCCCGGGACAGTTGTCCCGGACAGATCCACCAAGAGAGGGATTCCCTAGTTCGGTTGTCCAGAGAGATCTGTTGGGATAGAGCTAAGTGATCACTGTTCCATTGTCTCAACATGCACAACTGAAGAGGTCTGAGATGGAACCTGGCATATGGAATGACATCTATGCTGGATACCATGAGCCCAATCACCTCCATACACCGGCAAAAAAGATGGCATTGAGGAGGTCTGAAGGGCAAGACAGCTGGAGGCAATCTTGCAACGTCTCTGATCTGTCAGGAATATCTTCATGGATATGGAGTCTATTATCGTACCCAGGAATTCCACTCTGTTGCTGGAAACCAGGGAACTCTTTCCTACGTTAATCTTCCATCCATGAGATCGAAGGAGAAGAGCCCTTCAATGGTCTTCTGCGAGACTGCAGGACGGAGAATGGACCAGGATGTTGTCCAGATAAGGTGCCACTGCAAAAACCTCTTGCTCTCGCCACTGCAAGCTGCGCTCCCAGAACCTTCGTAAAGACTCTTGGGGCAGTCGCCAGGCCGAATGGTAGGGCCACAAATTGGAAGTGTTTGTCCAGAAATGCAAATCTTAGGAACCTGAAGTGATCCTTGTGGATTATTCTGAAAAAATCTGGACACAGTCTCGCCCTCTTAGCCTCTCAAAACAGACTGAGATCTCTCCACTCAGTCAAAAAGAAAACAAATATTAGATTTTATGAGTGGCGCTACCAAGCTGAGGGTACGAATAAAAATTCCTTAAATAAGTCTGTATATATATATATATATATTAATTACCATGTATCACACTTTGAGTCAATATTCTAAAGATAATGTTGTATAGCTTAAAATTAGCTTATATATGTATAATAAATCACAATGAATGAATTGTATATAAACTAATATTTATTCAGTTACCCAATACTGATTCATTGCTGTATTAGTGTTAAACGATATATTGAAACATATAAATAGTAACAAGTTGTGGCCACAACTAATAGTTAAAAACAATTTCCCTAATAAAGGCAATACCTTAATTGATGCTATAATCGCTCAGATAATTGCCTTATACCTAAAAATAGTAAGTGCAGTAATTTTAAATACAATGTGCAAAGTGAAGGACAAAAAAATTGTTAACCAATTTTCAATGTCGTTTAGAAAAATAAATAAAAAGTGACCAATATATATATGGTATTTGCCGGCTTATAAAGTTTCAAATGAAGAATAAAAAGTGTTCGTGTTGAACCCTGAATTAAAAAGTGAGGTATTTTCCCAAGTCCCCAGAATAACAATCCTTTTGTATTTTGATTGTGTGCTTTCTTAAAGTGGAGAGACAATAGATGGTCTTCAAATCCTCTTTCTATATTATTTAAATGCTGTCTTATTCTATCCCTTAGGGGTTGTCCCGTTTGACCTAAATACTGTCTCTTACAGGGACATTGGATTAGGTAGACCACATTCGTATCTGTACATTTGATGATGTCCCTAATTTTTAATTTAAAATCTGAATTGGTTGATTCCACCAGTTTACATCTATTACTAAACTTGCACGCCTTGCATTCGTGACATGGATAAAAACCTTCAAGGGTATTACCTAATACATCTTTATTCATATTTCCCTTATTGAATTCACAGGGAGATAATATGGATTTGAGATTTTTTGATCTTCGATATATGATTTGTGTCTTTGATTGTGTAATTTCACTTAGAAAGGGATCTTTTTGAACATAATGCCAATGTTTGTGAAGAATTTTTTTAATGATTCTAAAATCTGAATTATATTGAGTGATGAATACAGTGTCGTTTAGTGTCTCTTGTTTTCAGGGAGCTTGTTTATCTTTAGATATAGGCCCTCTCTATCACATTATTTAGCATTAATCAATGCTTCTTTAATTAATTCTGTGTCATATCCCCTTTCTATTAATTTATTCTCCAAGACCAAAGCTTGTGTTTCAAAATCTTCTATATCTGAACAGTTTTTTTTTTTTTTTTCGGGATATTTAGTTTCCATCGGTCGTTATGGCAGCTATTAAAATATAATTATTCGAATCTACTGGTTTAAAAAAGGTTTTTGTCAATCTCATTATTTTTAATTTCTACTGTGATGTCTAAGTAGTTAATAAGTTTGGTACTGTGCTCATATGTAAAGGATAGGCCCCATCCATTCTGATTTAGATCCTCCATTAACACATTAAGCAGATCTAAACCTCCAGTCCATATGAAAAAAAGGTCATCTATATATCTTTTGAAGAGTACGAGGTTTGCGCTCCAGGGTGCGTCTAATATAGTTTCTTGTTCGAATTTTCCCATAAATAAATCAGCATAACTGGGCGCAAACCTCGTACCCATCGCAGTTCCCTTCTTTTGTAAAAAGAATTGCCCATTAAAATTAAAATAATTATTATTTAATATAAAATCTATACATTGTAGAATGAAGTCTGCCTGAGGGATGGGCATATTCTCATCATTATGTAAAAAATATTTTATGGCATTCATACCTAAATTATGTTGGATATTCGCATATAAGGAACTTACATCGCAAGTTACTAGTAGTAAATTCTCCTTCCAATCTATTTCTTTGAGACCATTTAGAAAGTCAGTTGAGTCTTTTAGATATGTAGGAAGTTTCCTCACAAAAGGCTGTAGGAACATACTGGGAGAGGTTCGATGTGAGGGAATAGATTCCAGAGATTATGGGTCTACCGGGGGGTTTGAAGCAGAACTTATTGTAAATTTCGCTTCCCTTACCCCAGGAGGGCTTAATGCGGAATTAGACCTTAATCCTTTTATACAACTCCCTTTTTAAATAATCCCTTTTAAAAAAATCCCCTTTTTTAAATATCCCTCATTGCAGCCTCTGTGTTTTTAGTCTATTTGTCCTATAATATTAAGATAATGATATACATTAGTTCTCATGAACAGATAGTGATGGAATACATTTTTAACCATTGTTATGAAATATTAGTTTATTCCCCTATTAAAATATGGACCCTTTAAATGGACTTTGTTATATAAGGGAAAATTATTAATTTTTTCTATATTAATTTTTTCTATATGATTCTCTTATTGAACCTTTGTATTATTTTTTTAATTTTTTATATAAATTTTTATATTAATTTTTTCTATATATGATCATGTTTTCATATTGTATATGTACAAATTTTCATACCTTTCTCTATATGAATGTTTATATGGAATTTTTTTAGACGAACTCTTAATGACAATTTTTAATATGGATTTTTAAATATGGATTTTTACGTGAATTTCCTATAAGCTTTTTTCACTAACATTTTTAATCCATTTAAAAGTTTTTTCTCCCTTTCTTATTTAAATTATATCCCTTATTGGAGAACCTGTTATTAATTTTATTAATTGGTTATGTATCACCTTTGGATATTAGGATATATTTGTATAATAAACGTAGAATAATGTTACTATCCTAGCGATATTAGTGCGATTTAGATAGGAGGACTGAATATAATTTAAACTCAGATATATATATTAGTTGTCTCCATCCGTTATTATAATTAGATATTAACATTCTAAGCAACAGACCTTTAAGACCCAGCTGTATCATACCGGTCCTACATACGGGGATTTGGAACTGTTTAAAAGGAACACTTATACTCCACAGAAAACATCTTGATAAAGGCACTACTGGTGCTGAAACGCGAAGAAAGGAGATTCTTGTGGAGTCATCAAATTTTTCCTACTGACAAACCAACCTCAAAAGACCCGGATGACTCGTGACCGGGAGGATTAAGGAAACGGCATTCAAACCGCACCTACAGACAAGATAGCGGTAAACATACGGATTGAGGCTGTTAAAGGCAGTGAAGCAGCTGTGAGTATTTCCACCACGTACAGCACTAACGCTGGTCAGGGAACACAGCCAGGTAAGTCTAACAGCAGAAGTATAAAGCCGCACTGAAGCCTAATATGTCCTAACTGGATCTCAATACCAGCATACACATTATTGTTCTTATTGTATTATATCTGCACATCATCACGATCTTTTAAACTGCAGGGTAACAAACCCGCCCATTTGCACATAACTGAGACTGTTCATCTTAAGTTTCTCACGCTGCATAAGCAGACACACTAAGTTTGTTAGGTCTGAACCAGAGACTAGCCACTAAATGAACTACCAATACCTCACTTTAAAGGTTTAATTCAGGGTTCAACACGAACACTTTTTATTCTTCATTTGAAACTTTATAAGCCGGCAAATACCATATGTATATTGGTCACTTTTTATTTATTTTTCTAAACGACATTGAAAATTGGTAAACAATTTTTTTGTACTTCACTTTGCACATTGTATTTAAAATTACTGCACGTACTATTTTTAGGTATAAGGCAATTATCTGAGCGATTCTAGCATCAATTAAGGTATTGGATTTATTAGGGAAATTGTTTTTAACTATTAGTTGTGGCCACAACTTGTTACTATTTATATGTTTCAATATATCGTTTAACACTAATACAACAATTAATCAGTATTGGGTAACTGAATAAATATTTGTTTATTTATATACAATTCATTCATTGTGATTTATTATACATATATAAGCCAATTTTCTATGCAACATTATCTTTAGAATATTGACTCAAAGTGTGATACATGGTAATTAATATATATATATACACAGACTTATTTAAGGAATTTTTATTCGTACCCTCAGCTTGGTAGCGCCACTCATAAAATCTAATATTTGATCCTTGTGGATTGGCACGTGAAGGTAAGCATCCTTCAAATCTATTGTAGTCATGAACCGATCCCTCAAGCACTCTATAAAGGCATCTCTTTTCGCTGGTCTTGATGGTAGGTTTGACAGGAGGAATCTGCCCCTGGGCAGATGAGTCTTGAACCCTATCCTGTAACCCTGGGCGATGACCTCCAGAACATCACCTATCCAAGCCTCCACAAAAAGAGATAGTCAGCCCCCTATGCGATCCAGGGACAGATCGGGGGCTGCCCCCTTCATGCCAATTTTGTCTTGGCGGGCTACTTGCTCTGCTTGGCCTTGTTCCAAGATTGAGCTGGCTTTCAAGATCCCTTGGACTGCTCTGTTTTCGCGGCTGGCTGCTGGCGTTGGGACTTTTCCGAATGAAAGGGACGAAAAGTAGACCCCTTAGGCTTATTCTTCTTATCCTGCAATAGGAAAGTACCTTTGCCCCCCGTGACCGTGGATATGATAGAGTCTAGGCCTGGACCAAAAATAACTTTCCCTTGAAATGGGAGGGATAGTAATCTAGACTTGGAAGTCATGTCAGCAGACCATGACTTTAACAACCAAGCCCTACGGGCTAGAACAGAAAAACCTGATGTCTTAGCATTTTGGCGAATAATCTGCATATTTGCATCACAGATGAATTAGCTACCCTTAAGGCCTTAATTTGTTCCTGTATCTCCTCGAGGGGAGTCTCCACCTCGACCATAGCTGACAGATCGTCACACCAGTAGGTAGCAGCTCCAGCCACCACAGTGACTGCCGCTGCCGGTTGAAAAACAAACCCTGTGAGCTGAAACATCTTTCTCAACATAGATTCAAATTTTTTATTCATGGAATCCTTGAACAAAGAGCTATCTTCGAGTGGGATAGTTATGCACTTAGCGAGCATGGATATAGCACCATCCACCTTAGGGATGGCCCCCCCATAGCTCAAGCTGCGAGTCCGGAACGGGGAACAGTATTTTCAAAGAAGTAGAGGGGGAAAAGGACGAGCCAAGTTTCTCCTATTTGTTCTTAATAATATTAGACATCATAATGGGGACCGGGAAGGTCTGAGGCACCACCCTGTCCTCGTAAACCCTATCTAGCTTAGGGATCAAAGGTTCCTCTGGCAGTTTCCGTTCCGGAACCTCTAACGTAGCAAGCACCTCTTTCAGCAGAAAGCACAAATGCTCCATCTTAAACTTAAAGTCTGGCTCCTCCGCAGCTGGATGTCTAGATGTCACCAATTCCGACCCAGAAAGAGCATCCTCATGAAGAGTCGGAGTCATCCTCATCAGCGGATAATCTGTCAGAGACATCCAACGGAGTAGATGACCCCTGGGACAGATAGCTATGTTTCACCTTTCGCTTGCGCTTAGCAGGGCGTGACAAAGCATTAAAAGCCACAGAAACCGCCGTTTGTAACTGATCAGCGAAATCTGACGGCCAAAGGGCCCCTCCCGCGGGAGGATTAGTAGCGCCCTGGGAAGCTGCATGTGTAATCGTAGATGAATGTAGGAAACGCACCTCGCAGGACGGAGAACCCTCAGAGGTGGACGGCTCAGTTGTACTAAATATCTTATTCTTTTTAGATATTGCAAATTTTATCAAAGCTTGTGGAACATAGTTGAGCAGGCAGATCAACCGGGACCTCCTCACAATAAACAGTTATTAGATTTGGATAAAGAGGTAGTACCCTCTAACATATCAGAGTCCTCCATAGCTTGCGCCTTTATTACGGACTAGATAGAAATTAAATGGCACCTTTATACCCAATGGCCGGTGCACTGACCACCTCCTATGACCCGGACCACAGAGAAAACGCTTCCTCTCCTGCAACTGCCAGTCAAGACAGAGGAAGTTAAAGAGGCCACACCCAGTCACATGGAGTGCCATGCAGGACCGCCCCTGCACTAAAGAGAAAAACGCACCAAAAAAGGCTGCATCAATATCTCCCTAAGGAAACTGACTGTTCACACATTGCCAGAGCCTAATCTCACACATGTGGCAGCATTAAACACAATAAAGAATATTATGCATAACCCCCCCTGTTCAATAACCCCCTTTTCAATGATATTAACCCTTGATTCTATACAGATAAAAGGAGACACACTGTGACCCTGTCTTCTTGCATAATCATATGTGTATTAATGATGATCTTACCAGAATCTATGCTGTGGAACAGGAACACGGCCTTTCAAGTGTGACAGAGTAGTAGCATCGCTCCTGACATGGACTTGAGAGCAGAAAGCAGGCAGCGAAACTCGTGAACGCTGATTGCTTATGGAGCTGTTAATCTAAATCGGGATGGTTTCACAGAAAGACTCTCCCTGCATCTCCGGATTCTAACTTTCATCCATGCTCTCCCTGAAAGGCTGACAGGACTATTTAAAACTCCAATCCCATTCCGAAGAGTACTACACCTCCATGAGAGACTACTCCGAATCTTCCATCACCTCTCTGCCAACCTCCTGTGATAAAAGGCAAAGAATAACTGAGGGATGAGGGGAGTGGGGGAGGTATTTAAGCCTTTGGTTGGGGTGTCTTTGCCTCCTCCTGGTGGCCAGGTTCTTAATTCCCACAAGTAATGAATGAAGCCGTGGACTCTGCTCCCATTAAAGGGACAGTCTAGGCCAAAATAAACTTTCATGATTCAGATAGAGCATGTAATTTTAAACAATTTTCCAATTTACTTTTATCACCAATTTTGCTTTGTTCTCTTGGTATTCTTAGTTGAAAGCTTAACCTAGGAGGTTCATATGCTAATTTCTTAGACCTTGAAGCCCACCTCTTTCAGATTGCATTTTAACAGTTTTTCACCACTAGAGGGTGTTAGTTCAAGTATTTCATATAGATAACACTGTGCTCGTGCACGAGAAGTTATCTGGGAGCAGGCACTGATTGGCTAGACTGCAAGTCTGTGAAAAGAACTGAAAAAAGGGACAGTTTGCAGAGGCTTAGATACAAGATAATCACAGAGGTTAAAAGTATATTATTATAAATGTGTTAGTTATGCAAAACTGGGAAATGGGTAATAAAGGGATTATCTATCTTTTAAAACAATAACAATTCTGGTGTAGACTGTCCCTTTAAGATGGAAATACTTTTCTTGTTTTAGAGGTATGTTAAATAGCTATTAAGTTATTTTAACTGGATGGTTGAATCTGTACTTTCACCAATATCACAATGAACTAGTACAACCACATTCGTTTTACCATAACATGTATATTCTCTTTTTCATTTAAAATGAACATTAAGAAAGCACATCACAGCTTAAAGGAACACTGAACCCAATTTTTTTCTTTCATGATTCAGACAGAGCAGGCAATTTAAAGCAACTTTCTCATTTACTACTATTATTAATTTTTCCTGTTCTCTTGGTATCTTTATTTGAAAAAGCAGTATTGTATGCGTACAAGCTGGCCCATTTTTGGTTCAGCATCCGAGTAGTGTTTGCGGATTGGTGGCTAAATGTAGCCATGAATAAGCAAGCGCTATCCAGGGTGATTAAACTAACATGGGCCGGCTCCTAAGCTTACATTACTGCTTTTTCAAATAAAGATACCAAGATAATGAAGAAAAATTGATAGTAGTAAATGAGAAAGTTGCTTAAAATTGCATGCTCTATCTGAATCATGAAAGAAAACACGTGGGACCCTTTTTTTTTTTTACTTGAGACAAGAACTGTACAACATAATTCATCTGTGCAAATTCTGGATGTGGGGAATAGGGAAATCTCTCAAGAGGAAGATCTCCTGGCATAAAAAGTTTGCAAATAAAAAAATTGGAACTGCTGGATCAAAAAGTCCCTATCTGCTGTCAGATTCATTGTTTTTATGTCTTGAGGATGATTGTCAATTAAAAAATGTATTTGCCCTTAATATGTCTGTGGGTACAAGTCCCTTCCATTTACAATCTCTGCATCTCACCTACCTCCATCTACCACTTAGATTGTTAACTCTCTAGGGATCAGAATCCTACAATCCTTCTGCCTCAGACTGCCTTCCCTGTCTTGTCATTATGTATTGTGCCCCTTGTACAGCACTGCCGCATCTGTTGGTTCATTGCAAATAAAGATAATAATAATAATAATAATATTGTCCACATAACTCTTCCTTGAGTTGCTGACCAAGGGCAAACTAGATTTTTTTTTTTTTAGTATTAATGCCTTAAATTAGCTTCACAACTGTAGAGGAATTAATTCCTCCCAAACTGGTTTACAGTCTAAATGAAAGGGGGAAAAAAGATGAATTGTATATTTAACTGGCCTTCAGATCATGTTGCAAGTATCTACGCACAACAGACATTCACAGCCACAGTGACCAAACAAGTTGTTCAAATATTAACACAAATGGATGTTCTTTGGTAACTGAAAATGTGTATGTGTGCTACTCTGATGCAATGCCACAAACACAACAAAACAATGCTGGCATTTCTTTTTTTTATTCATGCAATATGATTTAGCGAACAATGTTGCAAGTATCTACGCACAACAGACATTCACAGCCACAGTGACCAAACAAGTTGTTCAAATATTAACACAAATGGATGTTCTTTGGTAACTGAAAATGTGTATGTGTGCTACTCTGATGCAATGCCACAAACACAACAAAACAATGCTGGCATTTCTTTTTTTTATTCATGCAATATGATTTAGCGAACAATTAATTAAATGTGATGGTGTTCCTCTAAAAGCTCATGGGACCATTTAATCTATTTCCTTTGCTATCTGAAACAACTGGTTGAAAAATCAATACCATTTGTGAATCTTGAGTATGCATTAAACAAGACACGTCTAACCAGTTCATTTGCACTTGAAAGCAGCCATCTGTAGAAGCCAGCTTTGCCTAAGCAGATATGATTGCTAATAATGAAATATCCCTGTAGACTACAAAGCCCACACAGCGCTATTCAGTGTACAGTTCACAGCACTGGCATTAAATTAGTTATGCCGTGCTGGTGTTCTGGGGCAGGCAAATCTAACTTAAAGTGACCTATCTGAAAGGCCTTGCTTGGACCGCCACATACTTGGCCTATCCAATGTCACCATATTTTGATAAAGAATAAATTAATTTTTAAAAATAATGTTTGTTAAATTGTTGCATACACAACATCACAGGGGAATAAATAAAGATGTTTTGTGTTTCCTAGTTGATTAATATATAAAGTGTAAATGTAAAGTACAATTCTTCTCCATTGCAGAGTATAATGTAACACAATTAACAAGTATTTATATTTCATACCTGTCTTAAACTAGTCTGTTTTCTGACTACATACTATTAATACTGCTTTGTTCCCACTCCTGCTGCTAGTATATAGTAACACTCTTATGTTACAAAGTAAAGCTAAACACTGAACATAAATACATCCAAAATACCATGTATAATAGTAGCAACGTTCTGCATCTCCTGAGCCAATGGTGAGCAGCATACGCATGTAGCCATCAACCAATGCAATGTCCTGCTAAAGTATCTAGACAATATCAATATTGACATTTTATATATCAAGATGTGTTTTAAATTTTACTTTACTTTAATAAGTGTATCAAACTAGTTTAAGATCATAATAATTGATTCACATTTGAAGTGTTGATGACCAACAAGTAAAAATTAAAACAAAATATTAACAAATATAGTAAATAGTAAAGAGCAGTGGTATCAAGCTCATTGTATCCGGGGGCCAAGTGTTCTTCTCCCATGGGGGCCTGTTAAACAGAATGAGTGCTCTGGAACTGGATATAATAGAAACTGGAAGTGACATTTACTCAAGTAGTAGTGCAAGGGACTTTCATTATTTTTTTGCCCACTTTCCTGAAATTTCTGAAAATGATGAACTTTGCAATTCCTGTTAAAAATGGAAGTGAAGACTCTAGTGACCCGATTAGCACTGCCCCTAATTGGCTTTAGCAGAGAAGGAAGGAAACATAGATTATACCAGGTCCATGACCAATGCTTTATGGACATTAAAATATTAAACGTTTTCTACATTTTAAAAACAAAATTAATTTAAAAAAAAGATCGGCATAAAATACACAGGCTAATATCTGCTATGAATAGATAATTCTGTCTAGCATTTCTTTTAAGATATTGAACAGAATTAGGGCAAAGATCATAAAATACTTATGGTTTTCTCGCTGTAAGTGTAAATGCCATTTTGTTCTCAGTTTTTAGTGACACACAAGGTGCACAGTCAGTAAAAAAAATTAAAAAAAAAAAAATTGTTTGGATTTTGCAATATTTGCATCTTTAAAGTTGGGCAGTTTTAAAAGGGGATAGAGCCAAGTGTAAACAACAATTTCTTATGTCATTTAGGCAATGTCATAATACAGCTTATACATGCAAGGTAGTTTTATATAGTTTTTAATGCTTTTGTACAGGGCCGGATTTACAGCCCAGGTACCTGTAGGCACCAAAATCTGGCAGTGAAATAACAGCAGCGCGCATGTGTGGTGGCATCTTTGTTAAGGCCATGTCAAGCATTCCGCACGCGCGAGGTAGCCGGATGTCGCGCATGCGTAATATTCGCGGTGACTTTAACAAACATGGCTGCTATGCATACGCAGTGCTGTTATTTCACTGCTGGCGGCCATCTTAGTTAAAGGGACACTAAACCCCAAGAAATTATTTCATGATTCAGGTAGAGAATACAATTTTAAATAACTTTCCAAATTACTTCTATTATCTAATTTGCTTCATTATTTAGATATCCTTTGTTGAAGAAATAGCAATGCACATGGGTGAGCCAATCACACGAGGCCTCTATGTGCATCTACCAATCAGCAGCTACTGAGCATATCTAGATATGCTTTTCAGCAATGCATATCAAGAGAATGAAGCAAATTAGATAATAGAAGTAAATTCAAAAGTTGTTTAAAATGGCATGCTCTTTCTAAATCATGAAAGAAAAAATTTGAGTTTCATGTCCCTTTAAGGTCACCAGCTGACTTATTTATAATAGGCACAAGCCTACTATGCCTTATTATAAATCTGACCCTGCATATTATTGGCTAAGAGGTGAAAACATCACCTCATTGAAACGGGATAACCTCGCTGCAAATAAAGGAGCTTTCAGGGTGATTTTTTTTATACTTTATGACTAAAAGTCCCTTTTATTTGTAGCACTGGCAAATCCTAGCGTTTAAAAAATGCTAGGATTTACAATCACTTTAATTGCTCGTAATATTGAAATATCTAAAAATTGGGATTCAGAATATAGTTCAGGATCGAACTATAGCCTCTCTGCATGATAACAAGTACATAAGTAGAAAGGATAGGACATGACTACTTACTTACAAAGATTAAAAGTTTAAATTTAGATGTGCATGCAAACATTTCAAATTTGAATAGAAGCATTTTTTCAATATATATGAATGAAGTATTACTAATAATTAGCATTTAATTTCCGTGGCATAGGCACATTTACTATGCATGCCCCATCCACCATCACTAAAACACTATGGGCCAAATTACAAGTGGAGCGATAATTAACGCTCGAGCGTTAATTGCGCTAGAAGTAACCTTTTTGCGATTGTCGGGTATCCCTCATACTATGAATTGAAAGTAAACTGTTTTCGCTCGTGTGCAAAAAGCCGAACTTAGAATATCACATGCACGTTCATGTATTCCCCCATAGAAATCAATGGAACAAAAAAGTGGGGAAAAACCTAATACCTTACTCTTGCACAAACCAAATTGCATATTCTCATGTGCGCTAACCCGACATGAAAATATGAATATTTCACATTCCAATGTTCTTCACATAGCAGGATATTTTCTATTTACTCATAAATACATATTTCTACAAATATCTTGTATTTTTTTTGTACAATATATATATATATATATATATATATATATATATATATATAAAATACACATATATACACACATATACATATATATATATAGATGATTATATATAGGTATAAATATATACCGATATATATATATATATATATATATATATATATATATATATATATATATATATATATATATATATATATATATATATGAATATCTACTGAAAAATTCATAGAACATATTCTGCTATGTGCAGAACATTGATGTGTGAAATATTTACAGTAAGTATACACTATTAAATATGAATATTGCATAAATGTTTTTTCATGTTTTCATTTACTTAACTAAAAAGGTCTCCAATGCACTTCTATATATGTGTATTTGTGTATTTATATGTGTACATATGTCTGTAAATACACTTATAAATACATATGTACACATACAAATACAGGTAGCCCTCAGTTTACGCCGGGGTTAGGTTCCAGAAGGAATGGTTGTAAATCGAAACAGTTGTAAATTAAAACCCAGTTAATAATGTAAGTCAATGGGAAGTGAGGGAGTTAGGTTCCAGGTCCCTCTTAAAATTGGCATAAGTAACACCTAATACATTATTTTTAAAGCTTTGAAATGAAGACTTTAAATGCTAAACAGCATTATAAACCTAATAAAATAATCACACAACACAGACTTTACTTGCATTTTTCTGCAAACAGTTCTTTTCTATGCATTTCAATCTGAACTGATTTATAGACAGGAAGATCTTGCTCCTTTGCAAGCTGCTTGATAGTTCCGGTCTGGTCAAACTGATTAATTTCAGCTTCCTTGGCTTGCATATCTTTGCTGCAACGCAAGCGGACAGCTCCACCTACTGGCTATTTTAATCAATGCACTGCTTCTCAATGCTTTTCAATAGCAGTCACATGACTGAAAAAAAAGGTTGTTATTCTGAAACAGTGCAAATTGAACCATTGTAAACCGAGGGCCACCTGTATACATACATATTTATATATGTATATATATCTCTATGTTAAAGCAGTTTGACTGCCGTTTTTTTGACACCTGAGATCTCATATCTTTAAACCTTTATAACTTGTGTGCAATATTTTTTTTATTAGATGGTGTTATTATTATGAGTGTAAGTGTACTTTGTAATGTATTTTTGATGTGTATTGTGACACTTTTTGTTTCGCAAAAGTTAACCAGAGCTCTGAGGACACGGTAATCATTCTAGTATAAACTGCGATTGTTCTCAAGCAATCACATTTACTTTCAACTCTTAATACGAGCCATAAGCCAGAAAAGCACAAAAACACACACCATAAACCCCATATCAAACATTTGCGCTCCACTCATAATCTGGCCATGTGCCATTTGAGAGCGCTTGTGGTAGCCAGTATTGTATCAGAGATTACTTTGTTTTTATTATAAAAGCCACTCCTCACTCTGAGTAAGAGTAGTGTTTGAAAGCTGGTACACAGGGCACACACAGGATTTTTTTACAAGAAGCTTTTGTACTAAAAAATTTTTTTTTTTAAAACTGTCTATTAAAATGCACTAATCCATATTTGAATTTTGACCATTATGTCACCTATAAAGAATGTTACAGGATTCCAAAATTGGTGCCTAAATGAAAACTTTCTGGGGTTGGGGGTGTTAAAAAAAACAAACAAGAAACACTAAATGCAGGTTTACTATATGAAATATGGTTAAGATACTGTGCAGGTTTTTTCTTAGCAACTAATCAGTACCTGCCCTCTAGTGTTCATAAAGTAGATCTATTATGAAAACATTTAACATTTTTGCTTTGTAATATAAAGCTGACTGTGCCTGATATTGTTTAATGTACTAAACAATATTATACCCCCAGATAAAAAAATATATATATTTTGCTTCTCCTCGCAAACCATGAATTTAAGGGTAGCGAGAGCTGCAATGCATTACTCAGCAAAAGAAAAAAATAATAATAAGGAAGTGACATATGCAATACAATACAAATTGATTTAATAAATTAGCACACAGCATAGGTTGGTTGTTCAAAACAAGTATCTATTCATATAGAAAGGTAATCTTAACATAGCTTTATGCATTTGTTAGGAAAAATATTTAGTTATCGAAGGAGTAGACCTCATACCTTTTCAATTATTATATGGTAATAAATACCATATTTCTGTTCCTACCCTCTCTCATATTATATAATATATATATTAGGCCAGTAGACAAGATGTCAAAATTACCAGAGTACCTTTTTTTTGGGACTAACAATATTTTAAAGACAAGCTTTTGTGGGATTTACTCCCTTTCTCAAGTCTGAAGCAATACCTACGTCTGTGTGTGTGTATATATATATATATATATATATATATATATATATATATATGTATGTTTGGTCTGAGGAAGGGGTCTGTGGATATATACACCTATGTGTGTGTGTATATATGTATATGTATATATATATGTGAGTGTGTTTGATCTGAGGAAGGGGTCTGTGGATCCCAAAACGTCACTATGATATAACAAAAATAAATCCAAAGAGAGCACTTGCCATGTTAGAAATAATGTTTAATCCATATTGTTAACCTTTTTGAGGAGTGACCCCGTCATCAGACAAGTGAAAAAGTTTTTTCACTTGTCTGATGACGGGGTCACTCCTCGAAAACGTTAACTATATGGATTAAACATTATTTGTAACACGGCAAGTGCTCTCTTTGGATTTATTTATTTGATACTATGTAGGATGCACCCTGGCTCTAAGCGGATAGTGACTGCTGGACTTTTGCATTATAATATATATATATATATTTATATTTGGTCTGAGAAAGGGGTCTGTGGATCCCGAAACGTCACTATGATATAACAAAATAAATCTATTTTTTTCCCCAGAAATCCAATGAGTGCAGTCTATATGTTTTACTATTGAAATTTAATCCTGACTAAGCACCCTGGTCGTTGACTACCTGGCAGTGAGAGTGCAGATACTTGTAGGATTTACACACACACACACACACACACATATTATATATATATATATATATATATATATATATATATATATATATATATATATATATATATATATATATATATATATATATATATATATATATATATATATATATATATATGATATAACACTGTAAGCCAAAATGGCAGTAAAGCAAATTAAATAAAAATATTGACTTATTTTAGAAATAAATATAAATATATTTTAAAAACAACAATTAAAATCATATACATGCATTTAAAATCTCAAAAATGGTGTGGTCAGCTATTTGTATATTTTTGAATGTATGACAGAGTACACATGTTTTTGCATGCAATTTTTTTTTAAATGAATAAATCAATTGTATATTAGAATGTTTATAATGATTATGTTTATAATGCAATACAATATACCTAAATATCAAGCTTAATACAATGACTGTTTAAAACATTGTAAGCTTTGTAAAGGTCAGTATCTTTATTTCTAAGATATATTATAAAACAGATGTAACAATATAAAACATTAATATAGCAAATGTACTCTATAGACTGAATAATAAGGCTAAACATGTTTAAAGGTAACAATGGTGTCATATGTCTAGAACGTGTCAAAAATGTGTGTGTTAAAGATGTCAATTTCCATTTCCCCTCTTGGGAGATGGCAGAGAAACTACAGCCGATATCTTAGCACATGAAAGATGACAAAAATGTATCCTGTTACATGAGAGTGCTCTCTGTGGGGAGGAGTTGTCCTGCGACATGAAGCAGAGAGAACTCACCTTCGCAGCTAATTCGGATCCTTCTTCTTTGAAATCATCAAATTTCATTACCTCTGCCATAATAAAACCCTTCTCGAAATCTGTGTGAATCTTTCCTGCAGCCTGAGGAGCCTTTGTTCCTTTCTGTCAAAATGAAGAGCAGAAGAAAATGAATTGTTCAGGAAGATGGATTATAGGAGTGCAGTCCTGTCTGCTGATGTGAGTCTGCACCTCTCTCAAACTATTTCATATCACTCTGATGTCTTTACTGACTGTTAATTCTCAGGCACTGGGTGGTGTTTAAAAATAAGTGTCTGTATAATAACCACACAACACCGCCGGGACAGAAGGCTACAATGCCCTATGTATTTCTTCTGTACCTACATCCACATTATGCAGGGAATCATTTCTTACTTTGCTGCAATTTCTTTCTAGTCCAGACCTAATGTGTGTGTATATATATATATATATATATATATATATATATATATATATATATATATATACACACATATACATATACATACATACACACACACACACACACACACATATATATATATATATATATATATACACACATACTGTATATATATATATATATATATATATATATATATATATATATATATATATATATATATATATATTTAAATATAAATATTTTATATGGAAATTAAACAATAACAGTTTCTAAGAAATAATATATAAAGTATCATTTTGTCTAACACTGAAGAACTGTAGTACAGTAAGTTACTGTATGTAAAAGTTTAGGGAAAGAAACAATATATATATATATATATATATATATATATATATATATATATATTATTTTCTGTAGCTCAAATGAGCAGCTAAATACAAATAACAGCATACTGATAGGATGTGGATTCTGAACATAAAAGAAGAAGAAAAAAAAAACACCTACATACAAAATTGCAGAAAAATAATTCAAATTTATCCAGCTGAAGAAAATTGTGTTGCCTAATAACTGCCTGGTGTGACAATGGTAGAATATATAACTTCTATTCACACTGCATGCATGCAGAGTACTTTGAGAAATAACAGTGACCTAAAGAATGCTTAATAATGCATGTAAAAGTGCTCACCAACCTGACATAGTAAAACATAGTTTTTACAATATAAGATATATTGGAGTAATATGGCAACTCACTGATGCTTACCTGACTAAATATCTGTGCACATTAGATTTGAGCTACTTGTAATCAGTCTTGAAATAAACCAGCTTTCATTTTTCTTTGCAAATGATTAAATTATCATTCTTAGTAAAGCGGCAAAGATCTTTTATTGTAGCCAACTTACTGAGAACCAAAGCAAAACAGTGAAAACTTCACTAGTTTATAATATGGTCACTTACTGAACAAACTCAACATGTCAAATTAGCACCATGGGAAATTGAAAAGTTAATAAAGAAAATGAAACCAAGCTTAACATTTTTATTTTTTATTTTTTTTAGCATAAACAGTCATTAGGATATACAGAAAAAACATATGTAGGAACATGTATGCATATTAAGTCATCATGTACTAACACACATCCATTGTATATCCAACGCATGTTACCAGGTGTTACTTCATAACGCAAAATAAATCTTTTTTTTTTTTATATGGGGCTTATCTCCAATGTAAAACAGCAGCAATGATTTGGGCCTTAATTATGCATAACAACATTTTCAAGATTTTAGCATTTTGCTGCAAATGTACTATTGACATGCATGCTGCACACAAACCAAAATAAAATAACCGCAGCTCAAAATTCTTATACATTGCGTTTTTCTTCAATATAATTTATTTTTATGTAAATCATGCAAGAGTGCCATTTTATAGAAGTATATATGCAGGTTATACACTCACTAATTGTATATAGTGTTTTTATTTTTAAGCATCACTTTTAACACTGGCATATCATAGGTGTAAAAGTTGCCAGCACCAAAGGATTTAAGCTGTGGAAATTGTATTTCTTTGATCAAAATCAAAGAAACGCTGAAGTCTTTGTACGTTCTTGTAATAATTACATATTTTGTAATACATAATTTGTAGCTGCGTACGCTTCAATGTATGTGCGAATAATAGAAGCTATCACAGAGGGGATTTCCATTTAAAAGCAAGCCATTTCACTTCTCATTGTCCTTTGGGAACAAATTAGTCAGCCGCTATGGGCGCAATCAGTGAATATCAATATTTTAAACCCATATCATCAAGGTTTTTATTAGTGTCTGGATAGAATGTATAGCATTATCAGAACAAAGTCTACCACTTAAATTATAAACCTCTTAAAGAGATGAATTATTACTCTCTGGCTATACCTTTTTCAGGCCAGCTGTGTATCTGTAAAAAAGTGTAATGATGTTATATTGCTTTTTATAGCTGAAAATACAACCTGAGAAGAAGGCTAAAAAATAACTGCAACCCAAACAAAGTTATTGAATACAGAATAAAGAGCAACATCAATTTCCCTGCAGAAGAGTCCGGTCACACAGATTAACCAAGTACAATGCTTGTTTCTTATCTCTGGCCGCAGGAGGAGGGTAACCAGATCCTACAGGATGAAGAAATTCAGACTATGTAATAGGCAGAATCAATTGTTACCTGCCTCAATCAATGCAGCGCCACTTTCACTCTTCAGCAGCTCTCAAATAATTAAAGTTAAAGTCCGGGATAAAAAAGCTCATCTGTAATGACTAGCTATCCTCCACTATGACAAACTTCAAAGTCGCTGATATCAATCTGAATTCAATAGTGTGGAACTGGTTGAAACTGATGAATAAGTAGGAACCTTACCCTGATGGTCCAAGCCCGCACTTCATCGGGTCCCGCAGTGAAGAAGTATTCTAGCAGAAGTGCTGCGTATCCAGTTTTAATAATCTTGGATAAGACACTGAAACAAGAAAGCAACTAATCAGTTTATAGCACGAGAGGGATGGGCTAGGGTTTCAAAAGCCAGTTTCTTCTTTACTGGGAATAAAATATCTGTTGTGATCAAACAGGGTTTTTTTTTTTTTAGGTTTTCAGCACATTTATAATAAAAAGGGGTGGAGGGAACAGAATAATCAACAGTGGGATGTTAACCTTATCAGCACTAGATAAAATGAAAATTTGCATAAATGGGTTAAATTAGTTAAGCCATTCTTTTAATCAATTTGGTCTTGACCAGTTATGGATCAGTGTTCCAAAAATTAACAATATTAAAGTACAGTCTAAAATGCTAAAATATATATTTTCTTCCATACAGCCTCACATTCTAATATATGATGAAAGATTTGGCTGCCTGTTTCACAACTGCCCCCACCCGAAAAATACACACACACACACACACATACATACACACACACACACACATACACATACTTGCACCTATGCTATAATTAAAAACACTGTGCCGAGATGACAGATGACAGTTAAAAACTTAATTTAAAATAAATCTTTTCAACTCTGTCTCATGATAAAGAAAGGAGAAGATTCCCCTCTTTATAATGGTAATTACTCTGTCATTTATTATTCTATCAGTGCAAGCAATTAAATTACAGCAAGGAAATAGTTGATAATAAAGTGTAGGGAAAATGAATGCTAATTAACCTTTGTGTCACTTTCTCTTCCAGATACTTCTGCTTCTCTTCATCACTCATGTCTTGTAGCTTGAGTTCCAAGGCCCCACTAAAAGGAATGACCAAGGCACCTGGGTCATGCTTGTCCACCCACTCTTTAATTTTTATCAACCTGCAGACAAAAAAGGGCACAACATTATCTTGTAGTGCATGCATGACTGTGCCACATTCATTATTATCAAGTAGCACATACATATTCATAAGAATTGCACGGTTTTATGATGCCATCTTTTTGTGTATAGCTTTCCAAGGTCAAGGCATTAACAGGCAGTGATTGCTTCAGGTGTACTCCATTAATATTTCTCTCCTATTAGCATTCACTCTGGACATTTTATCAGAGTAGAACATTATTAATGGCCAGGTTACAGGGAAAAAAGTATGGAAGAACTTTGTAATATTACATTAGGAAGAAGTGACTCTCAATGAAGCAGAACACAGGTGGGGTAAAGGTAACATCATCTGAGAGTCTACTGTAAGGCTGACCTATACAAAGTGAAGGGTTACAGATAAAATAATAGATTCTGCAAACCATTCGTTATTGCTCAGAAGCATTATATTTATTTAATGCAGTACTGTAGGATACAGACAAGTGCGTTAAAGTGGCACTGTCCAACCTAAGGTTCAGAGACCATAAATGACCCTTCGGCCTGCTCATAACTTATCCACCTCTCTCGATTTGCGACTCACAAAGTGTTTTTCTTCGTAAACTGCTCATCCCTTCTATGTTAAGGTAATGCAATGTATACATTTATGGATTTATGTCAGCGGGTTTTTTTTTTACAGTCCCTTGAGAAACAATAAGTGTAAATACCTTTAAATACATTTTTAGGAATGGTTGCATTGACAGTGTTAATCAAGTGAATGTTATAAGCCAAGCCCCCCGCCCCCCAAGAATACTAAAGGCGTTTTAAACAAAAGACAATGCAAAGAAAAGTATTCGATTTTCATCAAGGGTTATAAAATAAAATAATTTCCGTAGTACAATAAGCTTTATTTTTAACATTTTGAAGAGCTCTTTTTTTCTGCATATCTGTGTGCTGTGTTGCTGACATCTTGTATAAATGCAATGGTCAGGTCTCCATAGTTTCTGTAATTCTGTACATGTACGTGCGTATATAAATGTAATGGCAGAAATTATTTAGCAAAGCTTACAAAATGTTATGGTACTTTCTATAATTGTAAGAATTCCAATGAGCTGGATCATAACAGGACCATAGGAATACAAGGTGTATAAACGATATCACTAGCTAATATGAAAGGCACTAAAATAGTTTCACCATAAAGATACTTATTTTGCCATGTAATTAATGCAGACTCAAAAATAGACATATTTGTCCATTCCTTCATCTACTGATCAACATAATCTTAATTTGTAACACAAATCTAATTCTACAACATGGTGTCTGTATACATACTTTTTCTTTTTTTACCCTGGCACCAAAGCTAATGTTTTTGGGAAACAATATTTTTGCAAATTGCCTTACAGTCTTTAAACCTTTGTCTGCCAGAAATTGAAGTATTAGAGGGCTATCTGGCAGTCAAGGGCATGAATTAGTGTTTCTTTGGAAAAATAAACTAATTATAATGTGCTTTAGGTGAAGATGTAAAAATTTGTGTTCAAGGTGTGCAACAGAAGATTTCTATGCAATATGAGCAAATACATTGTGTTAATAAATTACATCTAAAGAATTATGCAAATCTTGACACGCCTGTAATGTTTATTGCTTACATTTTGAAATGATCATATATAGTAAAAATCCAATAAAACCAGAGCCCTGAGACTAAAAAATAGGGTACCATCTAAATACAATTAGTTATTTTCTTTACTGAGAGAATTATGTAAAATGCTGGGTTGCTTCCAGTTTTTAGACAGCAGACAGAGCTAAACAGCTTTCGTTCAATGACTAGTATTTTATCACAAGCCCAGCTACTGGAGGTTAATGAAATAATATATAACTTGTGCTTAGTAAAAGCTCAGACAGATATCTGCTAAAGAAAACAGACATTTGCATAAATTACTCAATACTAAATTTCCCCTTCTTATTAATCATTTGCAAAGACAATTGTAGAACAACGTTTAAAAGCTGCAGCTAATGTAACTTTTTACCCACTACACATAAATTAACTGGTATGAGCAAAAGAACTCTTACGATATTATTGATGCTTCCAAAACTGTAAGAACACTGAATTGATGAACTGAAGCAACAAAAGTGCAAAAAAGAAAATTCTCATGTGTTAGAACATTCTAGTATTAAACTAATGCTTGCAAATAACGGTTTAACCCTCGCAGAACTGTTAAACACATATTTAAAGGAACAGTTTAGTCAAAATTACATTTTCATGATTCAGATAGGGTATGCAATTTTAAACAGCTTTCCAATTTACTTTTATCATCAAATTTGTTCTCTTGGTATTCATTGACAGTTTTTCACAGCTATACACGACTCATGTGTGCTATACAGACATATACATTGCTATACATTGTGCTCACTGCCGTGGCGTTATTTATGAGTCAGCACTGTTTGGCTAAAATTCATGTCTGTCAAAAGAACTGAGATAAGGGGGCTGTCTGCAGAGGCTTAAATACAAGGTAATCACAGAGGTAAAAAGTATATTAATAAAGCAGTGTTGGTTATGCAAAACTGGGGAATAGGTAATAAAGGGATGATCTATCTTTTAAAACAACAACAATTCTGGAGTATACTGTCCTTTTAAAGTGAGCACCAGTGCAGCAATGCACTAATGGGCTCTAGCTGAGCCAATGACAAAAAAACAAAATTTATGCTTACCTGATAAATTTCTTTCTTTACGGATATGGTGAGTCCACGTCGTCATCAATTACTAGTGGGAATATCTCTCCTGTCCAGCAGGAGGCGGCAAAAGAGCACTTCAGCAAAGCTGTTAAATATCACTCAACTTCCCATAATCCTCAGTAATTCGACCAAAGGGAAATGGAAAAAGGAATAACACAAAAGGTGTAGAGGTGCCTGAGGTTTAGTCAAAAATAACTGTCTTAAATATAAGAGTGGGTTCATGGACTCACCATATCTGGAAAACAGAATTTATGCTATGCTTACCTGATAAATTACTTTCTCCAACGGTGTGTCCGGTCAACGGCGTCATCCTTACTTGTGGGAATATCTCTTCCCCAACAGGAAATGGCAAAGAGTCCCAGCAAAGCTGCCCATATAGTCCCTCCTAGGCTCCGCCCACCCCAGTCATTCGACCGACGGACAGGAGGAAAAATATAGGAGAAACCATATGGTACCGTGGTGACTGTAGTTAGAGAAAATAATTCATCAGACCTGATTAAAAAACCAGGGCGGGCCGTGGACCGGACACACCGTTGGAGAAAGTAATTTATCAGGTAAGCATAAATTCTGTTTTCTCCAACATTGGTGTGTCCGGTCCACGGCGTCATCCTTACTTGTGGGAACCAATACCAAAGCTTTAGGAAACGGATGAAGGGAGGGAGCAAATCAGGTTACCTAAACGGAAGGCACCACGGCTTGCAAAACCTTTCTCCCAAAAATAGCCTCCGAAGAAGCAAAAGTATCAAATTTGTAAAATTTGGCAAAAGTGTGCAGTGAAGACCAAGTCGCTGCCTTACATATCTGATCAACAGAAGCCTCGTTCTTGAAGGCCCATGTGGAAGCCACAGCCCTAGTGGAGTGAGCTGTGATTCTTTCAGGAGGCTGCCGTCCGGCAGTCTCGTAAGCCAATCGGATGATGCTTTTAAGCCAAAAGGAAAGAGGTAGAAGTCGCTTTTTGACCTCTCCTTTTACCAGAATAGACGACAAACAGAGAAGATGTTTGTCTGAAATCTTTTGTAGCTTCTAAATAGAATTTTAGAGCACGGACTACGTCCAAATTGCGTAACAAACGTTCCTTCTTTGAAACTGGATTCGGACACAAAGAAGGTACAACTATCTCCTGGTTAATATTTTTGTTAGAAACAACCTTTGGAAGAAAACCAGGCTTAGTACGCAAAACCACCTTATCTGCATGGAACACCAGATAGGGCGGAGAACACTGTAGAGCAGATAACTCTGAAACTCTTCTAGCAGAAGAAATAGCAACCAAAAACAAAACTTTCCAAGATAACAACTTAATATCTATGGAATGTAGAGGTTCAAACGGAACCCCTTGAAGAACTGAAAGAACTAGATTTAAACTCCAGGGAGGAGTCAAAGGTCTGTAAACAGGCTTGATCCTAACCAGAGCCTGAAATGCTTGAACATCTGGCATAGCTACCAGTCGTTTGTGAAGTAAGACAGATAAAGCAGAAATCTGTTCCTTTAGAGAACTCGCAGATAATCCTTTATCCAAACCTTCTTGCATAAAGGAAAGAATCTTAGGAATTTTTATCTTATTCCAAGGGAATCCCTTGGATTCACACCAGCAGATATATCTTTTCCATATTTTATGGTAAATCTTTCTAGTTACCGGTTTTCTGGCCTGAACCAGAGTATCAATCACAGAATCTGAAAACCCACGCTTTGATAGAATCAAGCGTTCAATCTCCAAGCCGTCAGCTGGAGGGAGACCAAATTTGGATGTTCGAATGGACCCTGAACAAGAAGGTCCTGTCTCAAAGGTAGCTTCCATGGTGGAACCGATGAGATATTCACCAGGTCTGCATACCAAGTCCTGCGTGGCCACGCAGGAGCTATCAAGATCACCGAGGCCCTCTCCTGTTTGATCCTGGCTACCAGCCTGGGAATGAGAGGAAACGGTGGAAACACATAAGCTAGGTTGAAGGTCCAAGGCGCTACTAGTGTATCCACTAGAGTCGCCTTGGGATCCCTGGATCTGGACCCGTAGCAAGGAACCTTGAAGTTCTGACGAGACGCCATCAGATCCATGTCTGGAATGCCCCATAATTGAGTCAACTGGGCAAAAATCTCCGGGTGGAGTTCCCACTCCCCCGGATGGAATGTCTGACGACTCAGATAATCCGCTTCCCAGTTTTCCACACCTGGGATGTGGATCGCAGATAGATGGCAGGAGTGATTCTCCGCCCATTGTATTATTTTGGTTACTTCTTTCATCGCCAGGGAACTCCTTGTTCCCCCCTGATGATTGATATATGCAACAGTCGTCATGTTGTCTGATTGGAATCTTATGAATCTGGCCTTTGCAAGCTGAGGCCAAGCCCTGAGAGCATAGAATATCGCTCTTAGTTCCAGAATGTTTATCGGGAGAAGAGACTCTTCCCGAGACCATAGTCCCTGAGCTTTCAGGGATTCCCAGACCGCACCCCAGCCCACTAGACTGGCGTCGGTCGTGACAATGACCCACTCTGGTCTGCGGAAGCTCATTCCCTGGGATAGGTGGTCCAGGGATATCCACCAACGGAGTGAATCTCTGGTCTTCTGATCTACTTGAATCACTGGAGACAAGTCTGTATAGTCCCCATTCCACTGTTTCAGCATGCACAGTTGTAATGGTCTTAGATGAATTCGCGCAAAAGGAACTATGTCCATTGCTGCAACCATCAACCCTACTACTTCCATGCACTGAGCTATGGAAGGATGTGGAACAGAATGAAGAACTTGACAAGCGCTTAGAAGTTTTGACTTTCTGACATCTGTCAGAAAGATCCTCATTTCTAAGGAATCTATTATTGTTCCCAGGAAGGGAACTCTTGTTGACGGAGACAGAGAACTTTTTTCTATGTTCACCTTCCATCCGTGAGATCTGAGAAAGGCCAGAACGATGTCTGTATGAGCCTTTGCTTTTGAAAGGGACGACGCTTGTATTAGAATGTCGTCCAAGTATGGTACTACTGCAATGCCCCTCGGTCTTAGAACCGCTAGAAGGGACCCGAGTACCTTTGTGAAAATCCTTGGAGCAGTGGCTAATCCGAATGGGAGGGCCACAAACTGGTAATGTTTGTCCAGAAAGGCGAACCTTAGGAACTGATGATGTTCTTTGTGGATAGGAATATGTAGGTACGCATCCTTTAGATCCACGGTAGTCATAAATTGACCTTCCTGGATAGTGGGTAGAATCGTTCGAATGGTTTCCATTTTGAACGATGGTACCCTGAGAAATTTGTTTAGGATCTTTAAATCCAGAATTGGTCTGAAGGTTCCCTCTTTTTTGGGAACTACGAACAGATTTGAGTAAAATCCCATTCCTTGTTCCGTCATTGGAACTGGGTGTATCACTCCCATCTTTAACAGGTCTTCTACACAATGTGAGAACGCCTGTCTCTTTATTTGGTTTGAGGATAAGTGAGACATGTGGAACCTTCCCCTTGGGGGTAGTTCCTTGAATTCCAGAAGATAACCCTGAGAAACTATTTCTAGCGTCCAGGGATCCTGAACATCTCTTGCCCAAGCCTGAGCAAAGAGAGAGAGTCTGCCCCCCACTAGATCCGGTTCCGGATCGGGGGCTACTCCTTCATGCTGTTTTGTTAGCGGTAGCAGGCTTCTTGGTCTGCTTACCCTTGTTCCAGCCTTGCATCGGTTTCCAGGCTGGTTTGGACTGTGAGGCATTACCCTCTTGCTTAGAGGATGCAGAATTAGAGGCCGGTCCGTTCCTGAAATTACGAAAGGAACGAAAATTAGACTTATTCTTGGCCTTGAAAGGCCTATCTTGTGGGAGGGCGTGACCCTTTCCCCCAGTGATGTCTGAGATAATCTCTTTCAATTCTGGTCCAAATAAAGTTTTACCCTTGAAGGGGATGTTAAGCAATTTTGTCTTGGATGATACATCCGCTGACCAAGACTTTAGCCAAAGCGCTCTGCGCGCCACAATTGCAAACCCTGAATTTTTCGCCGCTAATCTAGCTAATTGCAAAGCGGCATCTAAAATAAAAGAGTTAGCCAACTTAAGTGCGTGAACTCTGTCCATAACCTCCTCATATGGAGTCTCTCTACTGAGCGACTTTTCTAGTTCCTCGAACCAGAACCACGCTGCTGTAGTGACAGGAACAATGCACGAAATGGGTTGTAGAAGGTAACCTTGCTGTACAAAAATCTTTTTAAGCAAACCTTCCAATTTTTTATCCATAGGATCTTTGAAAGCACAACTATCCTCGATAGGAATAGTAGTGCGCTTGTTTAGAGTAGAAACTGCCCCCTCGACCTTAGGGACTGTCTGCCATAAGTCCTTTCTGGGGTCGACCATAGGAAATAATTTCTTAAATATAGGAGGGGGAACAAAAGGTATGCCGGGCTTCTCCCACTCCTTATTCACTATGTCCGCCACCCGCTTGGGTATAGGAAAAGCGTCGGGGTGCACTGGAACCTCTAGGAACTTGGTCATTCCAGAAAAATTATGCAAGATGGACAAGTTGTCACAATCATCCAGAGTAGATAACACCTCCTTAAGCAGTGCACGGAGATGTTCTAATTTAAATTTAAATGTCACAACATCAGGTTCAGCCTGTTGAGAAATTTTTCCTGAATCTGAAATTTCCCCATCTGACAAAACCTCCCTCATGGCCCCTTCAGATTGGTGTGAGGGTATGACAGAACAATTATCATCAGCGCCCTCCTGCTCTTCAGTGTTTAAAACAGAGCAATCGCGCTTTCTCTGATATGCAGGCATTTTGGATAAAATATTTGCTATGGAGTTATCCATTACAGCCGTCAATTGTTGCATGGTAATAAGCATTGGCGCGCTAGAAGTACTAGGGGCCTCCTGCGTGGGCAAAACTGGCGTAGACACAGAAGGAGATGATGTAGAACCACGTCTACTCCCTTCATCTGAGGAATCATCTTGGGCAATTTCATTATTTGTGGCAATACTGTCCTTACTTTGTTTGGACGCTATGGCACAATTATCACACAATTTTGAAGGGGGAGACACATTGGCTTTCATACATATAGAACATAGCTTATCTGAAGACACAGACATGTTAAACAGGCTTAAACTTGTCAACAAAGCACAAAAACCGTTTTAAAACAAAACCGTTACTGTCTCTTTAAATTTTAAACAGAGCACACTTTATTACTGAATATGTGAAAAAATATGAAGGAATTGTTCAAAATTTACCAAAATTTCACCACAGTGTCTTAAAGCATTAAAAGTATTGCACACCAATTTTCAGAGCTTTAACCCTTAAAATAAGATTTAACCCCTATACAGTCCCAGCTACAGCCTTTGCTGTGACTTTACCAAGCCCAGAGGGGAATACGATACCAAATGACGCCTTCTAGGAACTTTTCCAACTACTTTCAGGTCCTCACACATGCATCTGCATGTCTTGCTCTCAAAAACAACTGCGCAGTAATGGTGCGAAAATGAGGCTCAGCCTACAACTGGGAAGGCCCTTCCTGACTGGAAAAGGTGTCTAACATAGTGCCTGACGTTAAAAAACGTTCCCCAAGTTTATAAGTGTGAATTATCAGCATAAACATGTATAAAATGTCCGAATAAAGCAATCGATTTAGCCCATAAAAGTGTCTACCAGTTTTATAGCCCATATTAAGCCCTTTATTCTGTTTGAGACTAAGAAAATGGCTTACCAGTCCCCATGAGGGGAAATGACAGCCTTCCAGCATTACACAGTCTTGTTAGAAATATGGCTAGTCATACCTTAAGCAGAAAAGTCTGCTAACTGTTTCCCCCAACTGAAGTTACTTCATCTCAACAGTCCTATGTGGAAACAGCAATCGATTTTAGTTACTGTCTGCTAAAATCATCTTCCTCTCACAAACAGAAATCTTCATCTTTTTCTGTTTCAGAGTAAATAGTACATACCAGCACTATTTTAAAATAACAAACTCTTGATAGTAGAATAAAAAAACTACAACTAAACACCACATACTCTTAACCATCTCCGTGGAGATGTTGCCTGTGCAACGGCAAAGAGAATGACTGGGGTGGGCGGAGCCTAGGAGGGACTATATGGCCAGCTTTGCTGGGACTCTTTGCCATTTCCTGTTGGGGAAGAGATATTCCCACAAGCAAGGATGACGCCGTGGACCGGACACACCAATGTTGGAGAAATAAATTTATCAGGTAAGCATAAATTTTGTTTTCTTTCCTAAGATATGGTGAGTCCACAACGTCATCAATTACTAGTGGGAACCAATACCCAAGCTAGAGGACACAGATGACTAGGGAGGGGAAAAGACAGGTGGACCTAAACAGAAGGCACCACCGCTTGAAGAACCTTCCTCCCAAAAGAGGCCTCAGCTGAGGCAAAAGTATCAAATTTATAAAATTTTGAAAAAGTGTGCAGAGAGGACCAAGTTGCAGCCTTGCAAATCTGTTCCACAGAAGCTTAATTTTTGAAAGCCCAAGAAGACGAGACAGCCCTAGTGGAATGAGCTGTAACTCTCTCCGGAGGCTACTGTCCAGCAGTCTCATAAGCAAAATGAATCATACTTCTCAACCAAAAGGAAAGAGAAGTAGCAGTAGCCTTCTGACCCTTACGATATTTTCCGAGAAACAAACAAAAAAGGGCAGAAGACTGGCAAAAATCCTTAGAAGCCTTTAAATAAAATTTTAAAGCTTGCACTACATCAAAGTTGTGCAACAGATGCTCCTTATGAGGAGGAGGATTGGGACAGAGAGAAGGAACAACGATTTCCTGATTAATATTCCTAACCGAAACCACTTTAGGAAGAAAACCCAACCTAGTACATAGGACCACCTTATCTGCATGAAAGATAAGGTAAGGAGAATCATACTGCAAAGCTGAGAGTTCCGAAACTCTCCTTGCAGAAGAAATAGCAACAAGAAACAAAACCCAAGATAACAATTTAATATCTATGGAATGCATTGGCTCAAACGGAGCCTGCTGCAAAACCTTAAGAACAAGGTTAAGACTCCAAGGAGGAGTAACCGACTTAAATACAGGCTTGATTCTGACCAAGGCCTGACAAAAAGATTGAACATCTGGCACAACCGCCAAACTCTTATGCAACAGAATAGATAAAAGCAGAAATCTGACCTTTCAGAGTACTGACTGACAAACCCTTCTCCAGACCTTCCTGGAGAAAAGACAAAATTCTAGGAATCCTAACCCTACTCCAAAAGTAGCCCTTAGATTCACACCAATAAAGGTATTTACGCCCTAACTTATGGTAAATTTTCAGAGTAACAGGCTTACGACTCAATGAACGACTCAGAAAAATCACGCTTAGACAAAAACTAAGTGTTCAATCTCCAAGCAGTCAGTTTCAGAGAAATGAGATTTGGATAGAAGAAAGGACCCTGAGTTAGAAGATCCTTCCTCAGAGGCAACCTCCAAGGAGGCAGGGATGACATGTTCACTAAGTCTACATACCAGATCCTGCGCGGCCAATCCAAAGCTATTAGAATTACCGACACTCTCTCCTGTTTGATACGAGCAATGCCTGGTGAAAGAGCAAAGGGAGGAAAAAGATAAAATAGACCGAACCCCCAAGGCACCGCCAGAGCATTTATCAGAGTTGCCTGCGGATCTCTTCACCTTGAACTGTACCTTGGAAGCTTGGCGTTCTGCCAAGACGCCATCAGATCCAACTCCAGCAGCCCCCATTTGAGGGTTAACCTGGAGAACACCTCCGGATGGAGAGCCCACTCCCCGGGATGAAATATCTGTCTGCTCAGAAAATCAGCTTCCCAATTGTCTACTCCTGGAATGTGGATTGGAGATATACAACAATCATGAACTTCCGCCCACTGAATAATCAGAGCCACCTCCCTCATAACTAAGGAACTCAGAGTTCCTCCCTGGAGGTTGATGTTAAGCCACAGAGGTGATATTGTCCGATTGAAATCTGATAAATCGGGCTAAAGCCAACTGAGGCCAAGTTATCAGAGAATTGTAAATCGCTCTCAATTCCAAGATGTTTATGGGGAGAGCAGACTCCTCCCGAGACCATAATCCCTGCACCTTTAACAAGTCCCAGACTGCTTCCCAGCCTAGCAGGCTGGCATCTGTGGTCACGATCACCCAAGAAGGTCTCCAGAAGAATGTGCCCTGAGACAGATGTTCCTGAGAAAACCACCATGGAAGAGAGTCTTTTGTTAACACGTCTAGATCTATCCTCTGGGACAGATCCAAATGGTTTCCGTTCCATTGTCTGAGCATGCATAATTGAAGAGCTCTCAAATGGAATCGAGCAAAGGGAATGATGTCCATGGAAGCGACCATAAACCCAATTACTTCCATACATTGGGTTACAGATGGCCGAACAGTAGACTGAAGAGAGAGGCAAGCAGAAATAATTTTGGATTTCCTGACCTCCGTCAGAAAAATCTTCATAGATAAGGAATCTATTAGTCCCTAAGAACACCACCCTTGTAGCTGAAACAAGGGAACTCTTTCCCAGATTCACTTTTCATCCGTGGGAACGTCGAAAAGACAACAAGATCTCTGTATGGGAGCTTGCTTGTTGAAAAGATGGCACGTGAACCAGAATGTTGTCTAAGTAAGGTGCCACTGAAATTCCCCGAGACCTGATCACTGCCAAGAGAGCCCCCAGAACCTTTGACAAAATTCTGAGAGCTGTGGCAAGGCCAAACGGAAGAGCCACAAACTGAAAGTGTTTGTCTAGAAAAGCGAATCTCAGAAATTTGTAATGATCCCTGTGAATAGGAACATGAAGATAAGCGTCCTTCAGGTCTATGGTCGTCATGAACTGATCTTCATTAACCAAAGGAAAAATGGAACGAATGGTCTCCATTTTTAAGGACGGCACCCTAAGAAACTTGTTGAGACACTTTTGGTATAAAATAGGACGAAAAGTTCCCTATTTCTTGGGATCTACAAACAGATTTGAATAGAATCCTAGACCCTGTTCCTTTACTGGAACAATCACTCCCAGATAGAAAAGATCCTGAATGCAGTTCAAGAATGCCTCTCCTTTTACCTGATTTACAGACAACCTTGAGAGGTGAAACCTGCCCCTGGGAGGGAGAACATTGAATTCTATCTTGTAACCCTGAGAAACAATGCCCACAGCCCAAAGATCTGGGACATCTCGTAACCACTCCCGATAAAACAGGGAAAGTCTGCCCCCCACTTGATCCGAATCCGGACCGACCCATCATGCTGACTTAGACTCAGCTGAGGGTTTCTTAGAATCTTCTTGTCTTGCGGTAGAAAAGATCCTCTTCCACCCGTAATATCAGATATTATTTCTGCCAGTCTTATCCTTGTAGGGAAGCGCCAAAAGCTTAGACTTGGAGGAAACATCAGCTGACCAAGACTTAAGCCACAAAGCCCTACGAGCCAAGACAGAATAACCAGACAGCTTGGCCCCCAATTTAATAACTTGCATGTTAGCATCAGAAATTAAAGAATAGGCTAGCTTAAGAGCCTTAATCCTATCCTGAACTTCCTCCATCGAAGTTTCCTCGAAAATAGATTCAGATAAAGCATCACACCAATAAGATGCTGCACTAGTCACTGTGGCAATACAAACTGCAGGTTGCCATTAAAGACCCTGATGCACATACATCATCTTCAAATATATCTCCAGCTTCTTATCCATTGGATCCTTAAAAGAACAACTATTCTCTATAGGGATCGTAGTTCTCTTAGCCAGAGAAGAAATAGCCTCTTCTACTTTAGACACCGTACGCCAATAATCCTTAAAGGGACAGTATACACTCATTTTCATATAACTGCATGTAATAGACACTACTATAACGAATAAGATGCACAGATACTGATGTAAAAATCCAGTATAAAACTGTTTAAAAACTTACTTAGAAGCTCTCAGTTTAGCTCCGTTGAAAAGGTAGCTGGAAAGCCCACTGCAAGTGGGAAATAAGACACTCCCCCTTCTTTTCCATATGAAAAGACCTGAATATGATATTAATTGGTAAAGTACCAGTGTTCCAAAATGCCTGATATGCCTTATAGGTCTTTTCATGTAACAGATAATCCCTTTCATTGTTAATCACAGTCCAATAATAGATCAATGTTCCTTATATAGGTAAAAATGGTTCTAAATATGTAACCCCTGTTTAATGTTTTTCAATGCACTGTTTAAAGGATATACGACTCTCCCAGGTTATCTTTTTTATGAGACATATGTCGTTAATGTTGTTTTTGTTTTTTATGTTTGTTCATTGTTTTTATATTGTTGACTGTTGCCTTCCAATAGAATACTATTTAAGGTACAGTTCATTTGATGAATATAGTGACAAGATCATGGTCAATGTCCTACATAACCCCACAACAGACACACATCTACAACTGACTTATAAAGATGAGACCCCATCTATGATGCATAAATAACAGAGTTATGGGAAAGTCTTTACAATTCCTTACACTGAATGTTAAAGGGTTTAATGATCCTCATAAACGATGTATGGCCTTTAAGGACATTAACCACAAACTCATTGATATTCTGTTTCTACAAGAAACTCACTTTATATAAGGGAAGGAACCTTCCTTTTTCGCTACAACATATCCTACACACCATCATAGTAGCCATAGCTCTAAAAAAGTGTGCAGGGTTAGCATAATGATACACAAATCCACTCCTTTTCAGACACAACGGATAGATAATGAGGGGAGATATCTCGTGATCACCAGACTCCTATTAGGAAGACCAGTAACACTGGTGAATATATATGCCCCTAACACACTACAAGCTTCTTTTTTCCGTAAAGTCACTAATTCTATCTTATCCTTCGAAAAAGGCCCATTAATTATAGGAGGAGACTTAAATGTTCCCCTTAACCCTACTCTGGATAATTCTATTAGTCACTCACACATTTCTAAAAAAAAGCTGTTAAATCTATACATGATGATATGGTATTATTGGGAGTACATGATGCATGGCAACAGCTTGTTCCTGCAGTTAGAGATTACAATTATTTTTCAGCACCTAACCAGGCGCACACCCGTATAGACTACATTTTAGTAGATCACGTCACAATGTTCCTCTTATCAGACGCTAGGATTCTTCCAATCGTCTGGTCAGATCATTAGGCAGTACTTTGCAAAATATCCTGGGCACTCACTCCACTGAGACCATTCCAATGGCGACTTGACGAAACTTTACTAAAAAACTATTTTTTAACAGACCAGATAGACCGTCTCTTGAAGGAGTTTTTCAAGATTAACGACACTCCAGAAATAAATCCATTAATTTTGTGGGAGACACACAAATGTTTTATACTTGGAGAGCTGATCAAACGAAAATACACACAAACCAAAGAGAATAGTCTATAATGATCTGATGGCCCAACTGGCCTACTGGGATAGAAAACACAAATTATTCCCAAAAGACACACTAACCAAAACGAATCTAGACCAAGTAACTGATAAGCTGAGAGACCTTCTCCACAGTGAAGCCCAAGCCCAGGCTTTTAAACGGCAGCAAAAATATTTTATAGAGGGTAATAAACCAGGTAGGCTACTGGCAAGAGCTTTAAAAGTTAAACAAACAGCTAATTACATCCCACAAATACTAAACTTACCTAACAAAGTAATAGCAGATTCTATCGGGATTGTAGCAAGTTTTCGTAGCTTCTATGCTAAGTTGTATAACCTTTCCCCTAACAGAAACGAAGCTGACCACATACTTAATTGTGAATCATATCTACAAGACGTAACTCTTCCTACTTTATCACAGAAACATACTGACCAACTTGAACAACCATTTACGGCCAAATAAATTGAAACAGCTATAGACACATTAAAATCGGGTAAAAGTCCCGGCCCTGGCGGCTTTACTGGTAGTTATTATAAGAAATTCAAACACATTTTAATCCCCCACCTCCTTGCCATCTTTAATTACATAGATCAGGGCAACACTATGCCCTCCTCAATGCTGGAAGCCACTGTGACAGTGATCCCTAAACCAAATAAGGATCTGACCATTATATCCAACTACAGGCCTATATCTCTTCTAAATATAGATTTAAAAATTTACTCTAAGGTTTTAGCCAATAGGTTAAATAACTTTCTCCCTCTACTTATACACCCGGACCAAGTGGGTTTTGTGCCGCAGAGAGAGGCGAAGGATAATACGGTGAAGGTTCTTCATCTTCTCCAATATGCTAAATGACATAATCTTCCTTTTGTTTTACTTTCAACTGACGCAGAAAAGCCTTTGACAGATTAGACTGGACTTTCCTTAAAACTGACTTTGAGAAAATTTGGCCTACCGGACAGCTTTATACATCGAATCTTTGCACTATATTCATCCCCCACAGCTAGAATAAAAGCAAACAGAATCCTATCTACCCCTTTTCAACTTTCAAATAGAATCCGACAGGGCTGTCCTCTGTCACCCCTTTTATTTGTGTTATCTATGGAGGTTTTAGCGACAGTGCTTCGGCGAGACCCTGACGTGCAGGGACTTAAACTAAATGACGCATCACAAGCTAGCTCTCTATGCGGACAACATATTACTTACACTGACTTCCCCAGATCATCTCTCTCCGCGGCACAGACAGTGCTCACGGAATATGGAAAGGTATCTAATTACTCTATCAATTTAAACAAATCTGAAATTCTCCCACTTAATCTTCCGGAAGGAGAGATACTACACCTACAACAACAGACTCCATATTCATTCCAGAAAGGGTCCTTAAAATATTTAGGGATACACATATCCGCTTGCCCTCATCAATTAGTAGAACTCAATTACAACTCCCTATTGCACACCCTAACTAGAGAGACCTCCGATTGGTTAAATAAACATATCTCATGGATAGGACAAATTGGCATAGTTAAGATGACCCTACTCCACAAGTTTCTTTATGTGTTCCAGACCCTCCCCACCCCACTCCCAGATCCATATATACCTAAACTACAAAATATGATTAATGCATATATCTGGAAAAGGAAACTGCCTTGGATAGCTAGAGCTACACTATACCTCTCAAAACAGAATGGCGGCTTGGGGGTTCCAGATATGGCTAAATACAGGGCCTCTGTATTTCTATGTAGAATCCTAGGACTGGTGCACCTATACAGTAGAGGACCATAGATTGTGGGGAAACCTTGAACACACCAACACAGGGGCCCCTCAGTTGAGCGCATTGTGCTGGCAACCACCATCGAATCACCCAAACGCTATCAAAGACTATCCAATGATCAAAGAAACAGAGATAAGGAATGGCTTAATACGAAAATACCTCTCTCATCATTTATTTAATACGAAAATACCCTTTTCAATCCTCAACCCCCTCACCGCTGCTCAAACCCGGACTTCCTGATAGGATTTCCACTGACACCTGCAACACCGTCTAACCTTCAAAACCTACTACCACTTTATACCGTAATTAAAGGAGACAAACTACTCCCCAAACACCACTTTACATCCTGAGACATTCCTCAGTTTTCACAATGGCTTAGGTATTTGCAACTGAAACATTTCTATGACACCCATGAACATAAAGACCTGATCACTAGGGACCATACACCATTTGAAAAACTATGCAGTTTAGATTCCCCACCACCACATGCTATATCAACTCTTTACTCATTACACCACTCACAATCATGCAAACCACCACGATTGCCTCATGGCATAAAGAATTACCATACACACTTGATGAAGAATTGATCACCATATTTCATAAAACAAGTAGAGCTGCCCATTTGGCTTCACTCCAGGAAACCAATTATAAGTTTTTACTTAGATGGTACCTCACACCACAGTGCTTGAAATATATTTTTCCACAAGCCTCTGATAGATGCTGGCGTAAATGTACAGAGAAAGGAACACCATATCACTTATGGTGGATGTGTCCAAAAGTGGAGAGGTTTTGGCAACACATACACAACACTATACAGGAAATATTGGGGTTTGAATTTAATTTAGATCCTCTGATTTACCTGTTTCACGCCATACCCAAACTACCCTCTAGACAACATGCTGCCCTTTTACAAATAGCTATCTGTAGTGCCAAACAAATAGTACCAAGACTATTGAAGTCAGAATCTACCCCGACCCTAAATATGTGGGTCACTCAGATGAACACTAATCTGAAACTAGAAAGATATTTTTATTATACAATTAGACTTCTATGCTGAAATGTTGTTTTATTGGGAAACATACTATCTAGCAAAGGTTGACAAAAAGGAAAAGCATCAAAGTAAATAGTTAGACCAAAATTCAACCACCCACCCTGACGATAAGAGCAGATAGGTTGGAGGACCTTGTAGTTGACTATGTTGGGCCTCTATATTGAGAAACTTATATGGGGATGTGTACACATGAATAATGTATATATTTCAATTCCTGTGAATGATGTATACCTAAAGTATTCGTCTGTTGCACTTATTATTTGATTGAGCCAAGACAGGCTCCTAATCTCTAAAAATTGACTGATTATGGCCTTCGATCTCATGCACCGATTCCATAGATGAAACCACAGACTGAGTGAAAGCTCTGGAAATGACCATGAACCAAGTTTTATCATTGTAAAGCTGTAGATAAGATTTGTACCTGTACTATGTGAAAGCAATTTTAGACACACTGGAGGCACAATTGTTTGCTGAGAATTTCTGCCATATTGTTAATTGTTATATTTCAATAAAAATAATATTGAAGAAAAAAAAAAGTGGCCCATTGTCATGCGATCACTGTGACAGTCATGCACAGTGATCACATGTCAAAATTATTAATCCAGTGTTTGTTCTGTCCCAGTGAACATTTAAAGTTATGTGCCAAATGTATTTTAATAAAATGTATTTATCATTTAATTTAAATTAAGTGTTTTTTACTCCTAAATTTTATTTTATGCCCTTGCCAAAAAAAGGGTTAAAGGGAGAGTAAACCCCAAAAATATAATCATAATACCCTGTCTACAAAATATCTATATCTGTGTAGCAGTTTTGAATTGGGTGACTTATAATTTAACAGTATAAGAATAGCAAATTTTAGTGTTAAATCAATAAACTCATATTTCTAGTATTTAGCCTATATTTGGGACAACATAATGAATCTATTTGGCGGAATTTTTACATTTTTCCGCATTTTTCCGTATAGAATTCTTATTAATTGTTTTTTTATGTACCCATATAAGGAATCACTAGAAAGTGCGGTGTATAATATGTATGGGTGCACAACTAGAGAGTGGACAATTAATGTGAAACCAATAGTGAGCAAAAATGCCAAAATTGCTTGTGGAATTTAAGCATGGAAACTGGGAAAAACCATGGTCATTAAGGGGTTAAAGATGTGTTTAAAGAGATATGAAAACCACATTTTTTAAAAAGGTTTACAATTTCCTTGTATTACCAAATTTGCTTCGTTCCCATGGTATTCTTTGTTGAAGAGATACCAAGTTAGGTGTCTGGAATAATATAGGTCAGGAAATAGTGCTGCTAGCTAGTGCTCTTGCAAATTGAAATTCTTGCAAAACTGCAGCCATATAGCGCTCCAGACATGTGCATGCTCCTGAGCTTACATCCCTGCTTTAAAAAAAAAAAAGATAGCAAGAGGACTAAGAACATTTGCTAATAGAAGTAAATTAGAAAGGTATTTAAACTTGTATGCTCTATCTGAATCATGACAAAAAAATGGGTTTCATATTGCTTTAACCCCTTTGTGGAAGTTAAACACACAGTTCTGTGTGAACACTAGTGCAATAATACAATGCTTTAATGCATCACAGCATTTTATTATTGCCCTTTTATGTCCCTTTAGTATGCAGTCTTGGAAACAAGATATACACTGCAAATATTTCATTGGATTGTAGTAAGCTATTAAAGGGAAATGTAACACTTTGAGATGGTAATATAAAATTATAAATCACATAAGTTAGCAATATACTTTTATTATTTATTTTGTCCACTTTCCTGTAATTCCAGTCTGAAATTGTGAGCTTTTCAGTTCCTGTTAGAAATGGAACTGCAGAACACTGTTATATTCCACACAGTCATTGGCTGCACTCTCTAGTGACTTATTTATAACTTTCTATAAATGGCCACAGCAGAGAAGGTAAGCTAAGTTACAACCTCACAGCTCCCATTGTTATATAGACACTAAAACTTTATACTTACTTTGTCAATATTTGAACAGCTAACGAAACTTCAAAAAATACATCTACATGTTATTTGCAGACTAATCTTTTCTTTGAATGCATCATTCTATCTAGCATTTGTTTAGTGTTGAATGTCCCTTTAAAAGTCCTGTGTCAGCAACAGTTAGCTATGTTTCCTACAAACCAATAATTTTAGTGAAACATTTCAATATGACATATCTAGGGCCTACTAAACAGGGTGTTGATGGTTATTGTTGGACAAGTGGTTGGAAATTATGCCCTGAGAACATCTGAATAGGCAACTTAAATGGCACCTCAGGGGAAAAAAATTAACCTGCATGTTCATCAGGACTCATGTAAAAAAAAGCAGTGGATCTCTGGCTATTATGGGATTAAATGCAGGCCTAGAGAGGGATATTTGCTTAGGTCTAATATTTCTGTTCTGCAAATTACAGAAACACAGCTTAAAAGACTTAATGTGAATATACTGACAATGCAGACCCACTCACTATAAACATTAATCCCTAATAGAAGAATTATTAACTAAACCAATCAAATTTTACTGAAGAACTTGTGATTTAACCATATATACAGCTATAAATTCTGTACTATAAAAGCTGTTATGTTTGCAATTTATGCTTACCTGATAAATTAATTTCTTTTATGGTGGTGAGACTCCACAATCAATTACTCCTAGTAATTAGTCTTCCCTGCCACTAGGAGGGGGCAAAGATTCCCAAACCCCAGAAACTCTATAAAATCACTCCCACCTCACTAGAAACCTAGTCTTGTATATAGCCAAGCCAAAGATGTAGGAAAAAATAAAGAGCAAACAAAAAGAAGCAGGGAGAAAGGATTAAATTAATTTATCAGATAAGCATAAATTATATTTTCTTTCATACAGGTGGAGAGAGTCCACGGTCCATTACTCCTAATGCCCATTGCCCAAGCAGTGGTGCCCACAAGTAATGAAACAAAGGGTACGATTTAAAAAAACATTTTTTCACTGAAAAACTAAATCCACAACCCCAATAAAACCAAAGAAACTAACAAAAACAATGCAATGAAACAAATAACCAACAGGCAAATAATCTTCATGAGACAAAAACCTGAAGGACTTCCCTACCAAAGGCAGCCTCAGAAAAAGCAAAAAAAACCCTCCACCAAAATGGTAGAATTTAAGAAAAAAAATGTTGTCTTGTAAAGTTGGACAACTGAAGCCTCATTCCTAAAAAGGCCAAGAAATCGCAATCGATCTAATAGAATGAGCAGTAATCCGTTAAGGTGGAGGCCAACCTGACTCCAAAAAAAGCCTTATGGCACATAAGTCTCAATCAATAAGACAAAGAAATGGCAGAAGCTTACTGCCCTTTCCTGTAACCAGAATAGAAAAAACCTAGAAGTTTGTCTAAAAACTATAGTAGCGTCAATATAATACTTTAACACATTAAAGGGCCATTATACACTCACTTTTTCTTTGCATAAATGTTTTGTAGATGATCTATTTATAAAGCCCATAAAGTTTTTTTTTTTTTTAAATGTATAATTTTGCTTATTTTTAAATAACATTGCTCTGATTTTCAGACTCCTAACCAAGCCCCAAAGTTTAATTTGAATACCGTCAGCTACCTTCTCCAGCTTGCTCCTGTTTGTGTAAAGGGTCTTTTCATATGCAAAAGATGGGGGAGAGGGGTAGTGTCTTATTTCCCACTTGCAGTGGGCTTTCCAGCTGCCTTTTCAACAGAACTAAACTGAAAGCTTCTAAGTACGTTTTTAAACCATTTTATACTGGATTTTTATATCAGTATCTGTGCATCTTATTCTTTATAGTAGTGTCTATTACATGCAGTTATATGAAAATGAGTGTATACTGTCCCTTTAACAACATATGCCTGTCTGATACAGAAAGAAAATACAACACTAGGAAACAAAACAAATCCTAAGTCCTAAGAAACTGCCATATCTTAAAAAAATAAGATAAGGAAGATCACAAGAAAGAGCAGATAATTCAGATATTCTTCTAGCTAAAGAGATAGCCAAAGGGATCAAAACTTCCAAGAAAGAAGCTTAAGATCAACTAAATGCATAGGCTCAAATTGAAGAGCCTGTAAAACCTTTTTACACCAAGCTAAGATTCCAGGGAGGAGAAAGTGGCTTGATCCCATGATTAATTCGTGCCAAAGCCTGAACAAAACCATGGATGTCAGGGAGATTAGCTGTCTAAACAAAAATGAAGACCAGAAATCTGCCTTTCCAAAGAACTGCATATATTCCCTTATCTAAACATCCTGTAAGAACTGCAAAATTCTAGGAATTCTAAGAGAATGCCAGGAAAAAAACCATGAATCATACACCAAAAAAAATCAAAGCCTTCCAGACCTTATGATAAAACATCCTTGTCGCAGGCTTACAAGCCTGGATCAAAGTCTCAATCACAGAATCAGAGAAACCAATGCTTAAGAACTAACCGTTCAATCTCCAAGCCATCAAGCATAGAGATTTGAGATCCAAATGGAAAAACAGACCATGAGAAAGGTGGTCTGATCATAGAGGAAAAGGCCAAGGAGGGCAACTGGACATCTGAACCAGATCTACATACCAAATCCTGAGAAGCCAAGCTGGGGCAATCAGGATTACTGAGGAGTTCTCAAGCCTTATCTTGGAAATCACTCTGGGAATAAGAACCAGAGGAGGAAACAGATAATCAAGCTGAAATAACCAACAAGATAGTATAGCATCATCAAACTCCTCCTGAAGCTCCCTGATGAAGAGACCATCACCTGGAGTAAAGTCTATAGAGCTCTCCTGTAAAGAAAAAACCAGAAGGAGCATTAGGTTTGACTGAATGCATTAACATATTTAAACATGAGTCACATAAATAAGCTGGAGGAGATACCTCAGCCTTTTACAATAAACACTTAACATTAGTAGCTTAATAAATCTTGCTTGTTCAAGGGGTGCTAAGCCAAAATAAAAATAAAGCAGGAGACAAGTAGACTCCACACCCAAAGCCTGGTTAGCACTCAGCTGAGAACTATACTGTTAAAAAGGAGATGAGCAAGCCAAAATCTGACATGTGCATACGAAAGGGCATACGTATGCTAACCAGATCTGCACAGACCCGAAAAACGAAGCGCAGGAGAAAAAAAAACAGAATTTATGTTTACCTGATAAATTACTTTCTCCAACGGTGTGTCCGGTCCACGGCGTCATCCTTACTTGTGGGATATTCTCTTCCCCAACAGGAAATGGCAAAGAGCCCAGCAAAGCTGGTCACATGATCCCTCCTAGGCTCCGCCTTCCCCAGTCATTCGACCGACGTAAAGGAGGAATATTTGCATAGGAGAAATCATATGATACCGTGGTGACTGTAGTTAGAGAAATTAAATCATCAGACCTGATTAAAAAACCAGGGCGGGCCGTGGACCGGACACACCGTTGGAGAAAGTAATTTATCAGGTAAACATAAATTCTGTTTTCTCCAACATAGGTGTGTCCGGTCCACGGCGTCATCCTTACTTGTGGGAACCAATACCAAAGCTTTAGGACACGGATGATGGGAGGGAGCAAATCAGGTCACCTAGATGGAAGGCACCATGGCTTGCAAAACCTTTCTCCCAAAAATAGCCTCAGAAGAAGCAAAAGTATCAAATTTGTAAAATTTGGTAAAAGTGTGCAGTGAAGACCAAGTCGCTGCCTTACATATCTGATCAACAGAAGCCTCGTTCTTGAAGGCCCATGTGGAAGCCACAGCCCTAGTGGAATGAGCTGTGATTCTTTCAGGAGGCTGCCGTCCGGCAGTCTCATAAGCCAATCTGATGATGCTTTTAAGCCAAAAAGAGAGAGAGGTAGAAGTTGCTTTTTTGACCTCTCCTTTTACCAGAATAAACAACAAACAAGGAAGATGTTTGTCTGAAATCCTTTGTAGCCTCTAAATAGAATTTTAGAGCACGAACTACATCGAAATTGTGCAACAAACGTTCCTTCTTTGAAACTGGATTCGGACACAAAGAAGGCACAACTATCTCCTGGTTAATATTTTTATTAGAAACAACTTTCGGAAGAAAACCAGGTTTAGTACGCAAAACCACCTTATCTGCATGGAACACCAGATAAGGAGGAGAACACTGCAGAGCAGATAACTCTGAAACTCTTCTAGCAGAAGAAATTGCAACCAAAAATAAAACTTTCCAAGATAATAACTTAATATCTACGGAATGTAAGGGTTCAAACGGAACCCCTTGAAGAACTGAAAGAACTAAATTGAGACTCCAAGGAGGAGTCAAAGGTTTGTAAACAGGCTTGATTCTAACCAGAGCCTGAACAAAAGCCTGAACATCTGGCACAGCCGCCAGCTTCTTGTGAAGTAAAACAGATAAAGCAGAAATCTGTCCCTTCAAAGAACTTGCAGATAATCCTTTCTCCAAACCCTCTTGTAGAAAGGATAGAATCTTAGGAATTTTTACCCTGTTCCATGGGAATCCTTTCGATTCGCACCAACAGATATATTTCTTCCATACTTTATGGTAAATTTTCCTAGTTACAGGCTTTCTAGCCTGAATAAGAGTATCAATGACAGAATCTGAGAACCCACGCTTTGATAAAATCAAGCGTTCAATCTCCAAGCAGTCAGTTGGAGTGAGGCCAGATTCGGATGTTCGAACGGACCTTGAACAAGAAGGTCCCGTCTCAAAGGTAGCTTCCATGGTGGAGCCGATGACATATTCACCAGGTCTGCATACCAAGTTCTGCGTGGCCACGCAGGAGCTATCAAGATCACCGAAGCCCTCTCTTGATTGATCCTGGCTACCAGCCTGGGAATGAGAGGAAACGGTGGGAACACATAAGCTAGGTTGAAGGTCCAGGGCGCTACTAGTGCATCTACTAGTCTCGCCTTGGGATCCCTGGATCTGGACCCGTAGCAAGGAACCTTGAAGTTCTGACGAGACGCCATCAGATCCATGTCTGGAATGCCCCATAATTGAGTAATTTGGGCAAAGATTTCCGGATGGAGTTCCCACTCCCCCGGATGAAATGTCTGACGACTCAGAAAATCCGCTTCCCAATTTTCCACTCCTGGGATGTGGATTGCAGACAAGTGGCAGGAGTGAAGCTCCGCCCATTGAATTACTTTGGTCACTTCTTCCATCGCCAGGGAACTCCTTGTTCCCCCCTGATGGTTGATATATGCAACAGTCATCATGTTGTCTGATTGAAACCTTATGAATTTGGCCTTTGCTAGTTGAGGCCAAGCCTTGAGAGCATTGAATATCGCTCTCAGTTCCAGAATGTTTATCGGGAGAAGAGATTCTTCCCGAGACCATAGACCCTGAGCCTTCAGGTGTTTCCAGACCGCGCCCCAGCCCACCAGGCTGGCGTCGGTCGTTACAATGACCCACTCTGGTCTTCTGAAGCTCATCCCTTGGGACAGGTTGTCCAGGGTCAGCCACCAACGGAGTGAATCTCTGGTCCTCTGATCTACTTGGATCGTCGGGGACAAATCTGTATAATCCCCATTCCACTGTCTGAGCATGCACAGTTGTAATGGTCTTAGATGAATTCGCGCAAAAGGAACTATGTCCATTGCCGCAACCATCAAACCTATTACTTCCATGCACTGCGCTATGGAAGGAAGAAGAACAGAATGAAGTACTTGACAAGAGCTTAGAAGTTTTGATTTTCTGGCTTCTGTCAGAAAAATCTTCATTTCCAAGGAGTCTATTATTGTTCCCAAGAAGGGAACTCTTGTTGACGGGAATAGAGAACTTTTTTCTACGTTCACTTTCCACCCGTGAGATCTGAGAAAGGCTAGGACAATGTCCGTATGAGCCTTTGCTTGTGGTAGAGACGACGCTTGAATCAGTATGTCGTCCAAGTAGGGTACTACTGCAATGCCCCTTGGCCTTAGCACCGCTAGAAGGGACCCTAGTACCTTTGTGAAAATTCTTGGAGCAGTGGCTAGTCCGAATGGAAGTGCCACAAACTGGTAATGCTTGTCCAGAAAGGCGAATCTTAGGAACCGATGATGTTCCTTGTGGATAGGAATATGTAGATACGCATCCTTTAAATCCACCGTGCTTTAACTCTTAAAATAACGGAACCGGAGCCGTTTTTACATTTAACCCCTATACAGTTCCTGGTATCTGCTTTGCTGAGACCCAACCAAGCCCAGAGGGGAATACGATACCAAATGACGCCTTGAATAAGCTTTTTCAGTGGATCTGAGCTCCTCACACATGCATCTGCATGCCTTGCTTCTCAAAAACAACTGCGCATTAGTGGCGCGAAAATGAGGCTCTGCCTATGACTAGAAAAGGCCCCCAGTGAAAAAGGTGTCCAATACAGTGCCTGCCGTTTTTTTAATGAAATTCCCAAGATTAAAATAACTCTCCAAAGTTATAAACCATTAAATATGCTTATAAAGTAATCGTTTTGGCCCAGAAAAATGTCTACCAGTCTTTAAAGCCCTTGTGAAGCCCTTTTATTCTTATATTGAAAATTAAGAAAATGGCTTACCGGATCCCATAGGGAAAATGACAGCTTCCAGCATTACCAAGTCTTGTTAGAAATGTGTCATACCTCAAGCAGCCAAAGTCTGCTCACTGTTTCCCCCAACTGAAGTTAATTCCTCTCAACAGTCCTGTGTGGAAACAGCCATCGATTTTAGTAACGGTTGCTAAAATCATTTTCCTCTTACAAACAGAAATCTTCATCTCTTTTCTGTTTCAGAGTAAATAGTACATACCAGCACTATTTTAAAATAACAAACTCTTGATAGAAGAATAAAAACTACATTTAAACACCAAAAAACTCTGAGCCATCTCCGTGGAGATGTTGCCTGTGCAACGGCAAAGAGAATGACTGGGGAAGGCGGAGCCTAGGAGGGATCATGTGACCAGCTTTGCTGGGCTCTTTGCCATTTCCTGTTGGGGAAGAGAATATCCCACAAGTAAGGATGACGCCGTGGACCGGACACACCTATGTTGGAGAAATAAACACCCTTGGGTGCATGAAAACCCTGACAAGCACAATTCCAACGTGTGTAGACCCGAATAAATAAATATATAACTATAACAGCCCAAACACGGCTACAGAGGATAATCTTAATAACTGTTGGGAATATCACTCCTGCTCAGCAGGAGGCAAAGAGCACCACAGCAAAGCTGTTAAGTATCACTTCCCTTCCCATAAACCCCAGTCATTTGACCGAAGGAAAAGGAAAGAAAGGAAATAACACCAGGTGCAGAGGTGCCTGAAGTTAATATAACAAAAAAACTGTCTGAAAAACAGGGAGGGCCGTGGACTCACCGTGTCAAGAAAGAAACGGCTAGATTACGAGTTTGGTGTTAGAGGCTGTGCGGTGCTAATGAGCAGTTTATGCTCACCGCTCACTTACAGACAGCGCTGGTATTACGGGTTTTTACAACCCAGACAAGTGAGCGTTGAGCAAAATTTTGCTCCTTACCGCACTCCAATACCAGATCTGCTTACGTTAGCGGTGAGCTGGTGTAACGTGCTCGTGCACGATTTCCCCATAGGAATCAACGGGGAGAGCCGGCTGAAAAAAAGTCTAACACCTGCCAAAAAGCAGCGTAAAGCTCCTTAACGCAGCCCCATTGATTCCTATGGGGAAATACATTTTATGTCTACACCCAACACCCTAATATGAACCCCGAGTCTAAACACCCCTAATCTTACACGTATTAACCCCTAATCTGCCACCCCCGACATCGCCGCAACCTACATTATATTATTAACCCCTAATCAGCCGCTCCGGACACCGCTGACACCTACATTATACTTATGAACCCCTAATCTGCTGCCCCCAACATCGCCGACACCTACATTATATTTATTAACCCCTAATCTGCTGCCCCCAACGTCGCCACACCTATAATAAACATATTAACCCCTAATCTGCCGGCCCTAAAATCGACGCCACCTACCCACATTTATTAACCGCTAATCTGCCACCCCCAACGTCGCCGCCACTCTATTAAAGTTATTAACCCCTAAACCTAAGTCTAACCCTAAACCTAACTCCCCCTAACTTAAATATAATTAAAAGAAATCTAAATAAAATTACTATAATTAACTAAATTATTCCTATTTAAGAACTAAATACTTACCTGTAAAATAAACCCTAAGCTAGTTACAATATAACTAATGGTTAAATTGTAGCTAGCTTAGGGTTTATTTTTATTTTACAGGCAAGTTTGTATTTATTTTAACTAGGTAGAATAGTTACTAAACAGTTATTAACTATTTAATAACTACCTAGCGAAAAAAAAATACAAATTGACCTGTAAAATAAAACCTAACCTAAGTTACAATTACACCTAACACTACACTATAATTAAATAAATTAATTAAATTAAATACAATTAAATAAAATTATCTAAAGTACAAAAAACAAATACTAAATTACAGAAAATACACAAATTACAAGATTTTTAAACTAATTACACCTAATCTAATCCCCCTAACAAAATAAAAAAGCCCCCCAAAAATAAAAAAAGCCCTACCCTACACTAAATTACAAATAGCCCTTAAAAGGGCCTTTTGCGGGGCATTGCCCCAAAGTAATCAGCTCTCTTACCTTTAAATAAAATTACAAATCCCCCCCAACATTAAAACCCACCACCCACACAACCAACCCTGCTCTAAAACCCACCCAATATCCCCTTCAATAAGCTAACACTAACCCCTTGAAGATCACCTTACCGGGAGAAGTCTTCACCCAACCGGGCCGATGTCCTCAACAAAGCCGAGAGAAGTCTTCATCCAAGCCGGGCGAAGTGGTCCTCCAGATGGGCAGACGTCTTCATCCAGACAGCATCTTCTATCAGCCAATCGGAATTGAAGGGACGCCATCTTGGATGACGTCACTTAAAGGTACCTTCATTCTGTGTTAGCCGTCGATTGAAGAGGATGCTCCGCGTCGGATGTCTTGAAGATGGACCCGTGCCGGATGGATAAAGATAGAAGATGCCGTCTGGATGAAGACTTCTTCCGGTAAGGTGATCTTCAAGGGGATAGGGTTTTATTAAGGGGGTATTGGGTGGGTTTTAGAGTAGGGTTGGTTGTGTGGGTGGTGGGTCTTAATGTTGGGGGATTTGTAATTTTTTTTTACAGGTAAGAGAGCCGATTACTTTGGGGCAATGCCCTGCAAAAGGCCCTTTTAAGGGCTATTTGTAATATAGTGTAGGGTAGGGCTTTTTTTCCCTTTTGTTAGGGGGGATTAGATTAGGTGTAATTATTTTAAAAATCTTGTAATTTGTTTATTATTTTCTGTAATTTAGTGTTTGTTTTTTTTGTACTTTTGATAATTTTATTTAATTGTATTTAATTTAGGGAATTTAATTATAGTGTTGTGTTAGGTGTAATTGTAACTTAGGTTAGGTTTTATTTTACAGGTAACTTTGCATTTATTTTAGCTAGGTAGTTATTAAATAGTTAATAACTATTTAGTAACTATTCTACCTAGTTAAAATAAATACAAACTTGCCTGTATAATAAAAATAAACCCTAAGCTAGCTACAATGTAACTATAAGTTATATTGTAGCTAGCTTAGGGTTTATTTTACAGGTAAGTATTTAGTTTTAAATATGAATTATTTAGTTAATTATAGTAATTTTATTTAGATTTATTTAAATTATATTTAAGTTAGGGGGTGTTAGGGTTAGACTTAGATTTAGGGGTTAATAACTTTAGTATAGTGGCGGCGACGTTGGGGGCGGCAGATTAGGGGTTAATAAATGTAGGTAGGTGAAGGCGATGTTAGGGCCGGCATATTAGGGGTTAATAATATTTAACTAATGTTTGTGAGGCGGGAGTGCGTCTGTTTAGGGGTTAATATATTTATTATAGTCTATCTATTAACCTTAAAGTGCCAGAAACCAAATGACTCTGGAAAAGGCGCCCCTGTAATTCCCCAAAGAACTGATCACTGCCCAGAGGGATGCAAAAATCAGGGATCCGAGTCGATTCAGAAATTTAATTCTCAAGAACTTGAAGATACACGTCCTCTAAGTCTATGGAAGAAAGGAACTGACCCTCCTAGACCAGGGAAAAACTAATGATTTCCCAGTCAGAGGATGATATGAGAAAAACTTGCAGAGACACTTTAGTCCAAACACAAATCAAAACTGCCTCTCTCTAATCTGACTGCAGATAACGTGAGAGGAGGAACCTGCCTCAGAAAGGAAGGTATTAGAAACTACTAAGATGCAAAGACCACAGACTAACTGGGACATCTCGAAACCATGCTTTAAGGAAAAAACAGAATTTATGCTTACCTGATAAATTACTTTCTTCAACGGTGTGTTTGGTCCACGGCGTCATCCTTACTTGTGGGAATATCTCTTCCCCAACAGGAAATGGCAATGAGTCCCAGCAAAGCTGGCCATATAGTCCCTCCTAGGCTCCGCCCACCCCAGTCATTCGACCGACGGACAGGAGGAAAAATATAGGAGAAACCATATGGTACCGTGGTGACTGTAGTTAGAGAAAATAATTCATCAGACCGGATAAAAAAAAAACCAGGGCGGGCCGTGGACCGGACACACCGTTGGAGAAAGTAATTTATCAGGTAAGCATAAATTCTGTTTTCTCCAACATTGGTGTGTCCGGTCCACGGAGTCATCCTTACTTGTGGGAACCAATACCAAAGCTTTAGGACACGGATGAAGGGAGGGAGCAAATCAGGTTACCTAAACGGAAGGCACCACGGCTTGCAAAACCTCTCTCCCAAAAATAGCCTCCGAAGAAGCAAAAGTATCAAATTTTTAAAATTTGGTAAAAGTGTGCAGTGAAGACCAAGTCGCTGCCTTACATATCTGATCAACAGAAGCCTCGTTCTTGAAGGCCCATGTGGAAGCCACAGCCCTAGTGGAGTGAGCTGTGATTCTTTCAGTAGGCTGCCGTCCGGCAGTCTCGTAAGCCAATCGGATGATGCTTTTAAGCCAAAAGGAAAGAGAGGTAGAAGTCGCTTTTTGACCTCTCCTTTTACCAGAATAGACGACAAACAGAGAAGATGTTTGTCTGAAATCTTTTGTAGCTTCTAAATAGAATTTTACAGCACGGACTACGTCCAAATTGCGTAACAAACGTTCCTTCTTTGAAACTGGATTCGGACACAAAGAAGGTACAACTATCTCCTGGTTAATATTTTTGTTAGAAACAACCTTTGGAAAGAAACCAGGCTTAGTACGCAAAACCACCTTATCTGCATGGAACACCAGATAGGGCGGAGAACACTGCAGAGCAGATAACTCTGAAACTCTTCTAGCAGAAGAAATAGCAACCAAAAACAAAACTTTCCAAGATAACAACTTAATATCTATGGAATGTAGAGGTTCAAACGGAACCCCTTGAAGAACTGAAAGAACTAGATTTAAACTCCAGGGAGGAGTCAAAGGTCTGTAAACAGGCTTGATCCTAACCAGAGCCTGAACAAATGCTTGAACATCTGGCATAGCTGCCAATCGTTTGTGTAGTAAGACAGATAAAGCAGAAATCTGTCCCTTTAGAGAACTCGCAGATAATCCTTTATCCAAACCTTCTTGTAGAAAGGAAAGAATCTTAGGAATTTTTACCTTATTCCAAGGGAATCCCTTGGATTCACACCAGCAGATATATCTTTTCCATATTTTATGGTAAATCTTTCTAGTTACCGGTTTTCTGGCCCGAACCAGAGTATCAATCACCGAATCTGAAAACCCACGCTTTGATAGAATCAAGCGTTCAATCTCCAAGCCGTCAGCTGGAGGGAGACCAGATTTGGATGTTCGAATGGACCCTGAACAAGAAGGTCCTGTCTCAAAGGTAGCTTCCATGGTGATGACATATTCACCAGGTCTGCATACCAAGTCCTGCGTGGCCACGCAGGAGCTATCAAGATCACCGAGACCCTCTCCTGTTTGATCCTGGCTACCAGCCTGGGAATGAGAGGAAACGGTGGGAACACATAAGCTAGGTTGTAGGTCCAAGGCGCTACTAGTGCATCCACTAGAGTCGCCTTGGGATCCCTGGATCTGGACCCGTAGTAAGGAACCTTGAAGTTCTGACGAGACGCCATCAGATCCATGTCTGGAATGCCCCATAATTGAGTCAACTGGGCAAAAATCTCCGGGTGGAGTTCCCACTCCCCCGGATGGAATGTCTGACGACTCAGATAATCCGCTTCCCAGTTTTCCACACCTGGGATGTGGATCGCAGATAGATGGCAGGAGTGATTCTCCGCCCATTGTATTATTTTGGTTACTTCTTTCATCGCCAGGGAACTCCTTTGAGTAATTTGGGCAAAGATTTCCGGATGGAGTTCCCACTCCCCCGGATGAAATGTCTGACGACTCAGAAAATCCGCTTCCCAATTTTCCACTCCTGGGATGTGGATTGCAGACAAGTGGCAGGAGTGAAGCTCCGCCCATTGAATTACTTTGGTTACTTCTTTCATCGCCAGGGAACTCCTTGTTCCCCCCTGATGATTGATATACGCAACAGTCGTCATGTTGTCTGATTGGAATCTTATGAATCTGGACTTTGCAAGCTGAGGCCAAGCCCTAAGAGCATTGAATATCGCTCTTAGTTCCAGAATGTTTATCGGGAGAAGAGACTCTTCCCGAGACCATAGTCCCTGAGCTTTCAGGGATTCCCAGACCGCACCCCAGCCCACTAGACTGGCGTCGGTCGTGACAATGACCCACTCTGGTCTGCGGAAGCTCATTCCCTGGGATAGGTGGTCCAGGGATATCCACCAACGGAGTGAATCTCTGGTCTTCTGATCTACTTGAATCACTGGAGACAAGTCTGTATAGACCCCATTCCACTGTTTCAGCATGCACAGTTGTAATGGTCTTAGATGAATTCGCGCAAAAGGAACTATGTCCATTGCTGCAACCATCAACCCTACTACTTCCATGCACTGAGCTATGGAAGGACGTGGAACAGAATGAAGAACTTGACAAGCGCTTAGAAGTTTTGACTTCCTGACATCTGTCAGAAAGATCCTCATTTCTAAGGAATCTATTATTGTTCCCAGGAAGGGAACTCTTGTTGACAGAGACAGAGAACTTTTTTCTATGTTCACCTTCCATCCGTGAGATCTGAGAAAGGCCAGAACGATGTCTGTATGAGCCTTTGCTTTTGAAAGGGACAACGCTTGTATTAGAATGTCGTCCAAGTATGGTACTACTGCAATGCCCCTCGGTCTTAGAACCGCTAGAAGGGACCCGAGTACCTTTGTGAAAATCCTTGGAGCAGTGGCTAATCCGAATGGGAGGGCCACAAACTGGTAATGTTTGTCCAGAAAGGCGAACCTTAGGAACTGATGATGTTCTTTGTGGATAGGAATATGTAGGTACGCATCCTTTAGATCCACGGTAGTCCTAAATTGACCTTCCTGGATAGTGGGTAGAATCGTTTGAATGGTTTCCATTTTGAACGATGGTACCCTGAGAAATTTGTTTAGGATCTTTAAATCCAGAATTGGTCTGAAGGTTCCCTCTTTTTTGGGAACTACGAACAGATTTGAGTAAAATCCCATTCCTTGTTCCGTCATTGGAACTGGGTGTATCACTCCCATCTTTAGCAGGTCTTCTACACAATGTAAGAACGCCTGTCTCTTTATTTGGTTTGAGGATAAGTGAGACATGTGGAACCGTCCCCTTGGGGGTAGTTCCTTGAATTCTAGAAGATAACCCTGAGAAACTATTTCTAGCGTCCAGGGATCCTGAACATCTCTTGCCCAAGCCTTAGCAAAGAGAGAGAGTCTGCCCCCCACTAGATCCGGTCCCGGATCGGGGGCTACTCCTTCATGCTGTTTTGTTAGCGGTAGCAGGCTTCTTGGTCTGCTTACCCTTGTTCCAGCCTTGCATCGGTTTCCAGGCTGGTTTGGACTGTGAGGCATTACCCTCTTGCTTAGAGGATGCAGAATTAGAGGCCGGTCCGTTCCTGAAATTACGAAAGGAACGAAAATTAGACTTATTCTTGGCCTTGAAAGGCCTATCTTGTGGGAGGGCATGGCCCTTTCCCCCAGTGATGTCTGAGATAATCTCTTTCAATTCTGGTCCAAAGAGAGTTTTATCCTTGAAGGGGATGTTAAGCAATTTTGTCTTGGATGATACATCCGCTGACCAAGACTTTAGCCAAAGCGCTCTGCGCGCCACAATTGCAAACCCTGAATTTTTCACTGCTAATCTAGCTAATTGCAAAGCGGCATCTAAAATAAAAGAGCTAGCCAACTTAAGTGCGTGAACTATGTCCATAACCTCCTCATATGGAGTCTCTCTACTGAGCGACTTTTCTAGTTCCTCGAACCAGAACCACGCTGCTGTAGTGACAGGAACAATGCACGAAATGGGTTGTAGAAGGTAACCTTGCTGTACAAAAATCTTTTTAAGCAAACCTTCCAATTTTTTATCCATAGGATCTTTGAAAATATGTGAAAATATATGAAGAAATTGTTCAAAATTTACCAAAATTTCACCACAGTGTCTTAAAGCATTAAAAGTATTGCACACCAATTTTCAGAGCTTTAACCCTTAAAATAACGAAACCGGAGCCGGTTACAGATTTAACCCCTATACAGTCCCAGCTACAGCCTTTGCTGTGACTTTACCAAGCCCAGAGGGGAATACGATACCAAATGACGCCTTCTAGGAACTTTTCCTACTACTATCAGGTCCTCACACATGCATTTGCATGTCTTGCACTCAAAAACAACTGCGCAGTAATGGCGCGAAAATGAGGCTCAGCCTACAACTGGGAAGGCCCTTCCTGACTGGAAAAGGTGTCTAACATAGTGCCTGACGTTAAAAAACGTTCCCCAAGTTTATAAGTGTGAATTATCAGCATAAACATGTATAAAATGTCCAAATAAAGCAATCGATTTAGCCCATAAAAGTGTCTACCAGTTTTATAGCCCATATTAAGCCCTTTATTCTGTTTGAGACTAAGAAAATGGCTTACCTGTCCCCATGAGGGGAAATGACAGCCTTCCAGCATTACACAGTCTTGTTAGAAATATGGCTAGTCATACCTTAAGCAGAAAAGTCTGCCAACTGTTTCCCCCAACTGAAGTTACTTCATCTCAACAGTCCTATGTGGAAACAGCAATCGATTTTAGTTACTGTCTGCTAAAATCATCTTCCTCTCACAAACAGAAATCTTCATCCTTTTCTGTTTCAGAGTAAATAGTACATACCAGCACTATTTTAAAATAACAAACTCTTGATAGTAGAATAAAAAAACTACAACTAAACACCACATACTCTTAACCATCTCCGTGGAGATGTTGCCTGTGCAACGGCAAAGAGAATGACTGGGGTGGGCGGAGCCTAGGAGGGACTATATGGCCAGCTTTGCTGGGACTCTTTGCCATTTCCTTTTGGGGAAGAGATATTCCCACAAGTAAGGATGACGCCGTGGACCGGACACACCAATGTTGGAGAAATCGCAATTAAGCCCCCACAAGTCCTTGATCGGGGCAACTCAGTAGCAGGACTAACTCTGACATCGTTAAGGTCTATGTAGAAGAACCCTTTTCAGAAACATTTCTGTCAGACCAGGACGAAAAAAAGGTCTCACCCTTGTAAGGAGCGTCAGAAGCTTTGTTTGAGAAAATCTATTCAAAACATGATCCACAACTCCCAGAGGGCTAGCAGAGCGAAGCCAATCTAGGATTCCAGTCTAATGACTTGCAGGGAAGCAACAGAAGGGACAATTAGGAAGCTTAAGAGACATATTCTGCCCTGAAACTCCTCTAAGGAATTCACTACCAGGTTGGTATCAGACAGGGCGCTGCACCAAAGGAAGCCGTGAATGTGGGCAGCGATTCCGCTATCTCTCGCATGCTAAGGCGAGCACTCTTGTATCCCAGCTTGTCCATTGATCCTTAAAGGGACAGCTATCCGCCATAGGGATCGAAATACTTTAAGCCAAAGTATAAAAGCACCTTCTACTGTAGGTACTCTGCACCAAGATAAGTAATGGGGATGCAACAGGAAACCATCTTGGTAAAGACAGGAGATGGGAAGGAATCCCTAACAGCTCCCATTCCTGGGAAAACAATCCCCTAGCACGGTCTGGAACAAGAAAAACTTCCACAAGGAATCCCAGCAAATATTAAATTTACTAGATATCTTAGGATTGACAATGACAAGATATCAAAGTCTTCCAGAGTAGCCAAAACCTCCTATAACACCACCCGAGGAATCAGGCATGAGTCTGAAGGATATCACTTCAGCATCAGATGAAGGAATTATACTTGTCAAAGTCTGAGGTTTCACCCTCAGATGCTACCAACGTATCCTCCTCAGACTTATGAGGAAGGCGACCTGAGTAGCAGAAAACGGAGCAGAAACCACACCATCTGAATCTCTAATGTTCCATTTGCTATTTCCCATGGTATAGGAAAAGCAGATAATGCCACAGATACCGCAGAAGACATCCGGGCAGCAAGGTCTGCAGGAAAAAAACTCCTCCAGGAGATAGAAAGGAACCGCAGGGCACTGCATGTGACACCAATGAGGCTTGGGACAAAAAAGAAGAAAAACTGTGGCATTGCATAAACAGCATCATCCTAGGAGACAGTGGTTCAAAGATAAACAAGCCATTAGTTATGCAGCATGACATTGTATACATTAAACAAAACAAAAAAGTGCTACAGGGCATAACCAGCCTATAAATCAACCCAATGACAACCATGCTCTGACATTTATGATATTAGATAGCTTAAATCTCAAAGAAAAAAACCCCCATAATTTTGAAGGAACAGGACTCTGTTCCAGGAATATGAAAAATATGACTCAGGTCTTAGGCTTAAAAAATAATAATAAATAAATAAAAAAAAAATTATTACCACCAAAAATCAGTGGAATCACTTTAAATATAAACACTTCTTCTAAAGGAGTCTCAGTCTTAAGGGACTCTTCTAGAGCGTCAAACCAAAAGGCAGCCGCAGTTGTGACTGTTACAATGCAGGCCGTGGTTGTAATAGAAACCCTTGATGAATATATAGCTTTTTTAGAAGACCCTCCAACTTTTTATCCATATGGTCTTTGAAAGCACAACTGTCCTCAATAGGAATAGTCGTACGCTTAGCCAGGGTAGAGATAGCCCCCTCCACCTTAGGGACCGTCTGCCAAGAGTCCAGAACGGTGTCAGCTATAGGGTACATTTTCCTAAAAATAGGGGAAGGGGAGAATGGGATACCCGGTCTCTCCCATTCCAGTGTAATAATTTCTGAAATTCTCTTAGGAACCGGAAACACATCGGAATAAGAAGGGACCTATAAGTATTTGTCCATCTTACTCAATTTCTCTGGCGGGACCACAATAGAGTCACAGTCGTCCGGAGTCACCAAAACCTCTCGTAGCAAAAGGCGGAGGTGTTCAAGTTTAAATCTGAAGGACATGATGTCCGAGTCTGTCTGGGGTAATGCACTTCCTGAGTCAGACAGTTCCCCCTCAGACAGGGCCTCCCTACCCCCCAATTCAGAGCCCTGGGAAGGTATATCGGAGATAGCTATTAAAGCATCAGAAGTTGCAGGGACCACGTGGGCCTCTGTCCTGCTGCGTTTGCCTCGTAACACTGGCAACTTAGATAAAACTTCTGTAAGAGTGGATGACATAACTGCAGCCATATCCTGCAGAGTAAATGAAGCAGACGCCGTTGAAGAACATGGCGTCACCTGTGCGGGCGTTAAAGGCTGTGACGCTTGGGGAGAAAGATGTGGCATACCCTGAATTTCATCAGTCTGCAGTAATACTAATAAAAAATATAGTACTGTGTCTTTAAATACTCCCTCTGGGCTAACCCCTTTATAGGCAAAAAAACAAAGAGAAGCTCTTAATTATCTTATCCACACTACCTGTGTCGTTCGTATCTACAAGAAAAACTCACTGGCCAAAAAAATAAAAAAACAGACACCTCGCCGCAGCTCTGCTGCGGCTCCTACCTGCCTCCACGTGCTCAACCCTACCACCCCTCGAACGGCGCACCTAAGGTCACTTGTAAACACTCACAACAAGCGAATTTAGGGGCCATGAGGAACGCTGCCAGACGGAAACTAATGGAGAAGTAACTGTGCGGAAGCGCGCGAACATCAAGCCCTGCCCATCATGGGCGTAAATATAAACTCCTCAAAAAACAAACTGTGAACCGCCATTTACCGGAGCCATAATAAAGTTAAAAACATGACCTCCGGTAATGTATCCCAGCGTCAGCCTTATAAGATCCAGCTATACTGTCACCGCACCAGAACTGCCCACATATTATCCTACAGTGTTTAGCACCATTATACCCCAACGCTTCTTAGTCTCTGTCTCAGAACGTTTGGGGAATAAACGTATGTTAGATCTCATACTCTTGTACCTAGATGAGGAGTAACATATTGCAGCAGGGAAGCCCTTATCAACACATAGCCCCTGATAGCAAAAATAAAGTACAGTCAGATCTGGGATATGCTGCAGAGCACCAGAAGTAAAACAAAACTGCACCTACCTCCATGCTGAGGAACAGCATGAAAACTCACAGTGTCAAGAGGTCCACTCTTCCTCCTGAGGTCCTGTGAAGATAGAGGGGTCTTAGTTAAATTTCTATAAGACCAGTACATCAGAGCAGCACAATAATGGGAGGCGCAGCGAGGCTAAAACCCGACCAGTTCCCATAGCCATGAGGCTATAACTGCAGAGGCTGCTCTATAGTAAACTAGTACATATTGGCACCATTTAAAAAACAAAATTTATGCTTACCTGATAAATTTTTCTTTTGTGATGTACCGAGTCCACGGATTCATCCTAACTTGTGGGATATTGTCCTTCCTGACAGGAAGTAGCAAAGAGAGCACCACAGCAGAGCTGTCTATATAGCTCCCCCCTTAACTCCACCCCCCAGTCATTCGACTGAAGGCCAACGAAGAAAAGGAGAAACTATAAGGTGCAGAGGTGACTGAAGTTTACATAAAAAAATACTATCTGTCTTGAATAGACAGGGCGGGCCGTGGTACATCGCAAAAGAAAGAAATTTATCAGGTAAGCATAAATTTTGTTTTCTTTTACATGATGTACTGAGTCCACGAATTCATCCTAACTTGTGGGATACCAATACCAAAGCTTTAGGACACAGATGAAGGGAGGGACAAGACAGGAACCTTTTAAACGGAAGGCACCACTGCTTGCAAAACCTTTCTCCCAAAAATAGCCTCCGAAGAAGCAAAAGTATCAAATTTATAAAATTTTGAAAAGGTATGAAGCGACGACCAAGTCGCAGCCTTACAAATCTGTTCAACAGAAGCATCATTTTTAAAAGCCCATGTGGAATCTACCGCTCTAGTAGAATGAGCTGTAATCCTTTCAGGAGGCTGCTGTCCAGCAGTCTCATAAACCAAACGGATGATGCTTTTCAGCCAAAAGGAAAGAGAAGTCGCCGTAGCCTTTTGACCCCTACGCTTTCCAGAATAGACAACAAACAAAGAAGATGTTTGACGAAAATCTTTGGTTGCCTGCAAATAAAATTTCAAAGCACGAACCACGTCCAAGTTGTGCAACAGACGTTCCTTCTTACAAGAAGGATTAGGACACAGAGAAGGAACAACAATTTCTTGATTGATATTCCTGTTAGTAACAACCTTAGGTAGGAACCCAGGCTTGGTACGCAAAACCACCTTATCAGCATGGGACACAAGATAAGGAGAGTCACATTGTAATGCAGATAGTTCAGAAACTCTTCGAGCTGAAGAGATAGCAACTAGGAACAAAACTTTCCAAGATAAAAGCTTAATATCTATGGAATGCATGGGTTCAAACGGAACCCCCTGAAGAACTCTAAGAACTAAATTTAGACTCCATGGCGGAGCAATAGGTTTAAACACAGGCTTAATTCTAACTAAAGCCTTACAAAAAGCCCGAACGTCTGGAACATCTGCCAGACGCTTGTGCAACAAAATAGACAGAGCAGATATCTGTCCCTTTAGGGAACAAGCTGATAATCCTTTCTCCAATCCCTCTTGGAGAAAAGACAAAATCCTAGGAATCCTGATTTTACTCCAGGAGAAGCCTTTGGATTTGCACCAAAAAAGATATTTACGCCATATCTAATGATAAATTTTCCTGGTAACAGGCTTTCGAGCCTGAATCAAGGTATTTATGACTGACTCAGAGAAACCCCGCTTTGATAGAATCAAGCGTTCAATCTCCAAGCAGTCAGTTGCAGAGAAATTAGATTTGGATGCTTGAATGGACCTTGAATCAGAAGGTCCTGTCTCAATGGCAGAGACCATGGTGGAAGGGATGACATGTCCACCAGGTCTGCATACCAAGTCCTGCGAGGCCACGCAGGCGCTATCAAAATCACTGATGCTCTCTCCTATTTGATTCTGGCAATCAGAAGTGGAAGGAGAGGGAAAGGTGGAAACACATAAGCCAGGTTGAATGACCAGGGTACTGCTAGAGCATCTATCAGTACAGCCTGAGGATCCCTTGACCTGGAGCCGTAACAAGGAAGTTTGGCGTTCTGACGCCATCAGATCCAACTCTGGTGTGCCCCATAGCCAAACCAGCTGAGCAAACACCTCCAGATGGAGTTCCCACTCCCCCGGATGAAAAGTCTGACGACTTAGAAAATCTGCCTCCCAGTTCTCTACACCTGGGATATAGATAGCTGACAGATGGCAAAAGTGAGCCTCTGCCCATTGGATTATCCTTGAGACCTCTATCATCGCTAAGGAACTCTTTGTTCCGCCCTGATGATTGATATAAGCCACAGTCTTGATGTTGTCCGACTGAAACCTGATGAATCTGGCCGAAGCCAGCTGAGGCCATGCCTGGAGAGCATTGAATATCGCTCTTAATTCCAGAATATTTATCGGTAGGAGAGCTTCCTCCCGAGTCCACAAACCCAGACCTTTCAGGGAATTTCAGACTGCACCCCAGCCCAGAAGACTGGCGTCTGTCGTCACTATAACCCATTCTGGTCTGTGGAAACACATTCCCTGGGACAGATAAACCTGTGACAACCACCAAAGAAGAGAGTCTCTGGTCTCTTGATCCAGATTTATCTGAGGAGATAAATCCACATAATCCCCATTCCACTGATTGAGCATGCATAGTTGCAGTGGTCTGAGATGTAAGCGAGCAAACGGAACTATGTCTATTGCCGCTACCATTAGTCTGATTACCTCCATACACTGAGCCACTGACGGCCGAGGAATGGAATGAAGAGCTCGGCAGGTGGACAAAATCTTTGATTTCCTGACCTCCGTCAGAAATATTTTCATGTCCACCGAGTCTATCAGAGTCCCTAGAAATGAAACTCTTGTGAGGGGGGAAAGAGAACTCTTTTTTACGTTCACTTTCCACCTGTGAGACCTTAGAAAGGCCAACACTAAGTCCGTGTGAGACTTGGCTAGTTGGAAGGACGACGCTTGAATTAGAATGTCGTCTAGATAAGGCGCCACTGCTATGCCCCGTGGCCTTAGAACCACCAGAAGGGATCCTAGCACCTTCGTGAAGATTCGTGGCGCCGTGGCCAACCCGAAAGGAAGAGCCACAAACTGATAATGCTTGTCCAGAAAGGCGAACCTGAGGAACTGGTGATGATCTTTGTGGATAGGAATGTGCAGATATGCATCCTTTAAGTGAACGGTGATCATATATTTACCCTCCTGGATCAATGGTAAGATAGTCCGAATGGTCTCCCTCTTGAAAGATGGAACTCTTAGGAATTGGTTTAGGATCTTGAGATCCAGAATTGGTCTGAAGGTTCCCTCCTTTTTGGGAACTATAAATAGATTGGAGTAGAACCCCTGCCCCTGTTCTGCTTTTGGAAATGGGCAGATCACTCCCATGGTAAAAAGGTCTTCTACACAGCGTAAGAACGCCTCTCTTTTTGTTCCCCTTGGAGGGGAATCCTTGAAATCTAGAAGGTATCCCTGGGTTACAATTTCTACTGCCCAGGAATCCTGAACGTCTCTTGCCCAAGCCAGAGCAAAGAGAGAGATTCTGCCCCCTACTAAGTCCGATCCCGGATCTGGGGCTACCCCTTCAGGCTGACTTAGTGGCAGCAGCAGGCTTTTTGGCCTGTTTACCCTTGTTCCAAGCCTGATTAGGTCTCCAGGTTGGCTTGGATTGAGCAAAGTTCCCCTCTTGCTTTGCAGCAGGGGAAGAGGTAGAGGGACCACTCTTGAAGTTCCGAAAGGAACAAAAATTATTTTGTTTGGTTTGTCTTATTTGACTTATCCTGAGGGAGGGTATGACCCTTCCCTCCAGCAATGTCTGAAATGATCTCTTTCAATGCAGGCCTGAATAGGGTCTTACCTTTGAAAGGGATGGACAAAAGCTTAGATTTAGATGACACATCAGCTGACCAGGACTTAAGCCATAACGCTCTATGCGCTAAAATGGCAAAACCTGAATTCTTAGCCGCTAATTTAGCAAGATGAAAAGCGGCGTCTGTAATAAAAGAATTAGCCAACTTAAGAGCCTTAATTCTGTCCAAAATATCATCTAGTGGGGTCTCCATCTGAAGAGCCTCTTCTAGAGCCTCAAACCAAAAGGCAGCTGCAGTGGTTACAGGAACAATGCATGCTATAGGTTGAAGAAGAAAACCTTGATGAACAAAAATTTTCTTTAGGAGACCCTCTAATTTTTTATCCATAGGATCAATGAAAGCACAACTGTCTTCAATAGGTATATATGAAAAGAGAAGAAATGGCGCAAAAGGCAGGACTCAAGTGAAAGCGTTTAATGACACAGTATATTACACAAACATATATGCACTTACAAGATTAAAATGAATGTACTGCAATTAGGAGGATCATGGGTGGTACAGTTCTTGTTGCTTCCCACAGCCGGCTTGTTGTGATTGCCTAGCGCTGCTGCACTGGATATGACTGGCAGGTGAATCTGGATACCTTGTCAGCAAGTCCTGTGGCTGTTGTGAGTGCAGGATACCGGGACCCTTGTTCCAGCCTAGATTGTCAGTTCAATACCCTGACGCGTTTCCCCCGGTCAGCGGCCGGGCTTCTTCAAGAGGGATTTAAAACTGAATACGTTGAATTGAGTGCTCTTCCTTTTTGAGTCCGATTCATCCAATCAGAACTCAGAGGTGTGTGCAGGAGCTCCTATCGTATTTCTCAAAGCATCAAGCGGAATTTGTCCAATCAGGGCTCAGAGGTGTGAGCCGGAGCTCGTGTAAGATTGCTCCTTACGTGGAATCAGGCAAATATTGATGCCCGTATGTTTCTAAAATAGCAATACTCAAGGGCTAAAACAGCATGGTTGCCTTATTTATGCGGTCATGTTAATAATGTTTCAACGAGATAAAAACAATAATGAGACTTACATTTCTATACTATGACAATTGATAAAACATGTGGGATAAATTTCATTTCTATATTTAACAACAAATAATATTCACGATTTATAAAAACCTTTCAATGAACATTGCTAATGAAAGCAAAAGTTCATTTGCAGTATACAAGTTTTTTCAGACACAATTGGAACCTGTCATATGTAATATGGATGTTCAAAGTAACTGAGCATATTGCTCCTACATGTCTTTTGTTAAAATCGTTTATTTATTTATAAACGAAGTGTTGATAATTTAGTAAGGAATGTTAATGGTTTTATGGGAAAATGTGCTATAGAGGAGTTTTTGGTTTTATTATCGATATTTTTGATATTTATTGTTACAGATATTGACTGAATAATACTGGTAAGTTGAAAAACTGGTGACAACAAGATCCAAACCCAGGTGCAATGAGGACCTATATTAACTAAATAATAAAAGCTATTTAATTTAAAATTTAGAAGTTATATAAAAATATTAAATATATGTATCCTCTAAAAATTTAAAAAACATTATCTAAAATTTAAAATGAATTGATGCATGTTCTAGGAAAAGGATCTAAGAATGGATTGTTTAATTGGTACTATTTTAAATTATTGAACTACTAAAAATACAATTTAGATAAAAGCAGCTACATCAATATCTATATTCATACCGAGTGGTTGGAGTGTTTTAAGTTTATAAATCCACTTGGTTTCAAGTCTCCTTAGTTCGAGTAGCCTATTTGGTTTGGAGGGGGGTACCCAATCTATAACTTGTATTTTGAGTGAACTTGGGTTACTGCCATGGCACTCAGAAAAATGCCTGGGTACACTGTGTTTGAGCAGTTTTTCTTTTATATTGTAGATGTGTTCGTTAGTTCTTCTTATTATTTTACGTTTCGTGCGGCACATTCTAACAGATATACTACATATGTTGAATCACAGTTACTTCTAAATGTGATGTTATATGTATTGGTCAGTTCACTGTTCGAGAAAGTTGGTGTTCTATTAATATGCTTACACATATTGCATCTTGGTTTGTTGCATCTCATAGTTCCTTTCCATTCTTTCAGCCAATTTCCTGCCACTAATTGTGTTTCTGCCTTTTCTAAGTTCGGGTTTTTTACAGGTTTGAGTTTACTTGGTGCCAAAATGTTTTTCAGACTTTTTCCTTTTTTGTATGTAAAAGTAGGTTTATTTTCTAAGTGTGGCCCAAGGATAGGATCTGACTTTAATAATGGCCAATGCTTTTTAAAAATATTTTCCATTTTCCTGGTGCCCTCATTGTAAGTTGTAATAAATCTAGGTTGGTTCATTGAACCTGCTTGTGATTTAATGACTGTATTATGTATTCTAGTCCCCAGCTTTTCAGTGAATTCCTCATTGTTGGTTTTCTTATTGATAATTGAAACTCTATCCTTATTTGATGCTTTATCCTTAGCTTGCTGTATGATTTCATGATTATACCATTTCTCTAAGAATTTATTCTCCAATATAAGGGCTTCTGATTCAAAATCAGCTGCATGTGTACAGTTTCTTTTGATGCGTAGAAATTGGCTGTATGGGACATTATTGATCCAGCTTTTCTTATGGGCGCTCTTTGCTTGTATAAAGCTATTACGATCCGTTGTCTTACGATAATTTTTCACTGCAATCTTGCCTACACTATCTTTAAACAATACTAGGTCCAAAAACTCTATTTGGATTTTTGAGTATGACTTGGTGAATATTAAATTATAATTGTTTTGATTAATAAAACTCATAAAATGTTCTATTTGATCTACCTCTCCCTTCCAAAGGATGATAATGTCATCTATATACCTTCCATAACATAATATGTTATTAATGAAGGGGTTGTTTTCCCAGATAAATTCATTTTCAAATGCGTTGACGTATAGGTTAGCATATGATGGGGCAAATGTGGTCCCCATCGCTGTGCCCCTAGTTTGAAGGTAAAATTGTTTCTCAAAAATAAAATAATTATGATATAAAATGAAATTGATACTATCTACAAGAAATTCTATATGTTTATGAGGAATCTGCCATTTCATCAATTCTTCCTGGACTTTCTGAACCCCTAATTTGTGTGGGATACATGTGTAGAGGGCTGATATATCACATGTTAGCCATACCATGTTATCTTCCCACGGAATGCCCTCAAATCTTTTAATTACCTCCGTCGTGTCTTTTAGATAGGCTCTTGTATTTTTTACTACTGGTTGTAAGTAAAAATCGACATATTTAGATAAACTATCACAGATAGATCCAATAACGGATACTATCGGCCTTCCCGGTGGATTTAGAGGGTCTTTGTGAACTTTGGGTAGATGGTATATGATAGATACATTAGGTTGTGGCGTGAAGATGAATTTGTACTCTTCACTATTCAATATACCATCTGATTTAGCATTTTATTGAGTTCTTTGTTATATATTTCTGTTGGGTCACTGGAGAGAGCTTTATATGTTTCTGTATCATTCAGAAGGTTATATGCCTCCTGTATGTATACCTCCCTTTTCTGGATAACAATACCCCCGCCCTTGTCGGCGGGGCGTATTATTATCTGATCATTGTCTGCTAACTTCTTAAGGGCCTTCCTTTCTTGTATTGTTAAATTGTCATTGTGCTTGTTAACAAAACTAACTTCCTTCTTAAATTGTTCCTCGAGATCTTGCTGAACTAATTTGGTGAACATGGATAACTGTTCACCTTGGGACCCTACTGGGTTAAAAGATGATTTAGCCTTAAATGTGGAATGGTGTATGTCAGGCTCGGTTTCATGTAAGGACATACATACACCATTCCACATTTAAGGCTAAATCATCTTTTAACCCAGTAGGGTCCCAAGGTGAACAGTTATCCATGTTCACCAAATTAGTTCAGCAAGATCTCGAGGAACAATTTAAGAAGGAAGTTAGTTTTGTTAACAAGCACAATGACAATTTAACAATACAAGAAAGGAAGGCCCTTAAGAAGTTAGCAGACAATGATGAGATAATAATACGCCCCGCCGACAAGGGTGGGGGTATTGTTATCCAGAAAAGGGAGGTATACATACAGGAGGCATATAACCTTCTGAATGATACAGAAACATATAAAGCTCTCTCCAGTGACCCAACAGAAATATATAACAAAGAACTCAATAAAATGCTAAATAAGGCTAAATCAGATGGTATATTGAATAGTGAAGAGTACAAATTCATCTTCACGCCACAACCTAATGTATCTATCATATACCATCTACCCAAAGTTCACAAAGACCCTCTAAATCCACCGGGAAGGCCGATAGTATCCGGTATTGGATCTATCTGTGATAGTTTATCTAAATATGTCGATTTTTACTTACAACCAGTAGTAAAAAATACAAGAGCCTATCTAAAAGACACGACGGAGGTAATTAAAAGATTTGAGGGCATTCCGTGGGAAGATAACATGGTATGGCTAACATGTGATATATCAGCCCTCTACACATGTATCCCACACAAATTAGGGGTTCAGAAAGTCCAGGAAGAATTGATGAAATGACAGATTCCTCATAAACATATAGAATTTCTTGTAGATAGTATCAATTTCATTTTATATCATAATTATTTTATTTTTGAGAAACAATTTTACCTTCAAACTAGGGGCACAGCGATGGGGACCACATTTGCCCCATCATATGCTAACCTATACGTCAACGCATTTGAAAATGAATTTATCTGGGAAAACAACCCCTTCATTAATAACATATAATGTTATGGAAGGTATATAGATGACATTATCATCCTTTGGAAGGGAGAGGTAGATCAAATAGAACATTTTATGAGTTTTATTAATCAAAACAATTATAATTTAATATTCACCAAGTCATACTCAAAAATCCAAATAGAGTTTTTGGACCTAGTATTGTTTAAAGATAGTGTAGGCAAGATTGCAGTGAAAAATTATCGTAAGACAACGGATCGTAATAGCTTTATACAAGCAAAGAGCGCCCATAAGAAAAGCTGGATCAATAATGTCCCATACAGCCAATTTCTACGCATCAAAAGAAACTGTACACATGCAGCTGATTTTGAATCAGAAGCCCTTAAATTGGAGAATAAATTCTTAGAGAAATGGTATAATCATGAAATCATACAGCAAGCTAAGGATAAAGCATCAAATAAGGATAGAGTTTCAATTATCAATAAGAAAACCAACAATGAGGAATTCACTGAAAAGCTGGGGACTAGAATACATAATACAGTCATTAAATCACAAGCAGGTTCAATGAACCAACCTAGATTTATTACAACTTACAATGAGGGCACCAGGAAAATGGAAAATATTTTTAAAAAGCATTGGCCATTATTAAAGTCAGATCGTATCCTTGGGCCACACTTAGAAAATAAACCTACTTTTACATACAAAAAAGGAAAAAGTCTGAAAAACATTTTGGCACCAAGTAAACTCAAACCTGTAAAAAACCCGAACTTAGAAAAGGCAGAAACACAATCAGTGGCAGGAAATTGGCTGAAAGAATGGAAAGGAACTATGAGATGCAACAAACCAAGATGCAATATGTGTAAGCATATTAATAGAACACCAACTTTCTCGAACAGTGAACTGACCAATACATATAACATCACATTTAGAAGTAACTGCGATTCAACATATGTAGTATATCTGTTAGAATGTGGGTGCGGCCTATTATATGTAGGCCGCACGAAACGTAAAATAAGAAGAAGAACTAACGAACACATCTACAATATAAAAGAAAAACTGCTCAAACACAGTGTACCCAGGCCTTTTTCTGAGTGCCATGGCAGTAACCCAAATTCACTCAAAATAGAAGTTATAGATTGGGTACCCCCCTCCAAACCAAATAGGCTACTCGAACTAAGGAGACTTGAAACCAAGTGGATTTATAAACTTAAAACACTCCAACCACTCGGTAGAGGATACATATATTTAATATTTTTATATAACTTCTAAATTTTAAATTAAATAGCTTTTATTATTTAGTTAATATAGGTCCTCATTGCACCTGGGTTTGGATCTTGTTGTCACCAGTTTTTCAACTTACCAGTATTATTCAATCAATATCTGTAACAATAAATATCAAAAATATCGATAATAAAACCAAAAACTCCTCTATAGCACATTTTCCCATAAAACCATTAACATTCCTTACTAGATTATCAACACTTCGTTTATAAATAAATAAACGATTTTAACAAAAGACATGTAGGAGCAATATGCTCAGTTACTTTGAACATCCATATTACATATGACAGGTTCCAATTGTGTCTGAAAAAACTCGTATACTGCAAATGAACTTTTGCTTTCATTAGCAATGTTCATTGAAAGGTTTTTATAAATCGTGAATATTATTTGTTGTTAAATATAGAAATGAAATTTATCCCACATGTTTTATCAATTGTCATAGTATAGAAATGTAAGTCTCATTATTGTTTTTATCTCGTTGAAACATTATTAACATGACCGCATAAATAAGGCAACCATGCTGTTTTAGCCCTTGAGTATTGCTATTTTAGAAACATACGGGCATCAATATTTGCCAGATTCCACGTAAGGAGCAATCTTACACGAGCTCCGGCTCACACCTCTGAGCCCTGATTGGACAAATTCCGCTTGATGCTTTGAGAAATACGATAGGAGCTCCTGCACACACCCCTGAGTTCTGATTGGATGAATCGGACTCAAAAAGGAAGAGCGCTCATTTCAACATATTCATTTTTAAATCCCTCTTGAAGAAGCCCGGCCGCTGACCGGGGGAAACGCGTCAGGGTATTGAACTGACAATCTAGGCTGGAACAAGGGTCCCGGTATCCTGCACTCACAACAGCCACAGGACTTGCTGACAAGGTATCCGGATTCACCTGCCAGTCATATCCAGTGCAGCAGCGCTTGGCAATCACAACAAGCCAGCTGTGGGAAGCAACAAGAACTGTACCACCCATGATCCTCCTAATTGCAGTGCATTCATTTTAATCTTGTAAGTGCATATACGTTTGTGTAATATACTGTGTCATTAAACGCTTTCACTTGAGTCCTGCCTTTTGCGCCATTTCTTCTCTTTTCATATATACTTGTTCCTGCATATGAAGCCCTGGTTTGGGAATACCAGGCTGGATTAAAGGCAGCAAGGCTTGGGCACAGTGACGTCCCTGGAACTAAAGGGATCCTAGAAACCAAATATTTGGAACCAATTTGGAATTATTTTGGAAAACATTGATAAACACCCCTGAGCACAGGAAGTCGTATTGGACTTATTTTCTTCCATCAAAGGTACTGTTCCTTTTTACCATTTGATCAAACTGCAGAATTGCAATTGTTATATCAACAAAAAGGACATACTTGCAAACATATATCTAATTCAACATTTTTTTGAGGTATAGCGCATTTTATCATTATTGTTGTTTTGTATAGTGTCTTCAATAGGTATAGTTGTACGCTTAGCCAGGGTAGAAATAGCTCCCTCCACCTTAGGGACCGTCTGCCATGAGTCCTTTATGGTGTCAGAAATGGGAAACATTTTTTTAAAAACAGTTGGGGGAGAGAACGGAATACCTGGTTTATCCCACTCCTTAGTAACAATGTCCGAAATCCTCTTAGGGACCGGAAACACATCAGTGTAAACAGGAACCTCTAAATATTTGTCCATTTTACACAATTTCTCTGGAACTACAATAGGGTCACAATCATCCAGAGTAGCTAAAACCTCCTTGAGCAATAAGCGGAGGTGCTCTAGCTTAAATTTAAATGCCGTCATATCTGAATCTGTCTGAGAGAACATCTTTCCTGAATCAGAAATCTCTCCCTCAGACAGCAAATTCCTCATTTGCTTAGAAAGAGAGAAGCGCTCTACCAGGAATGAACAACAGCTCAATGGCTTGTTCTATGGCGATTTACCACCCGGAAGCAGCCTCTTTTAGACCAGTGTGCTTTTCACAGAAGAAAACTTTCCTGAAGTATATCAGTCTGATCCTGCCAAGTAAGGTCAGTCCAGCCCCAAAATACCAGGCAATTCTCCTCTGAACAAGGAACATGACATCCCCAGACGATCGTTTCGGCCTCCTATGGGCCTCGTCAGTGAGGTGCAGCCACATTCCTCTAAGCACACTGGGCAAGGAGTCCACGTCTGGTTTCCCCCATCACCCTACTTCAGAACATTGTGAGGGAATATCGGATACGGCTACTAAAGTGTCAGAAGGCTCAGCATTTGTTCTTAACCCAGAGCTACTGCACTTCCCTTGCAACCCAGGCAGCTTAGATAAAACCTCAGTGAGGGTAGTATTCATAACTGAAGCCATATCTTGCAAGGTGAAAGAATTAGGCGCACTAGAAGTACTTGGCGTCGCTTGTGCGGGCGTTACTGGTTGTGACACTTGGGGAGAACTAGATGGCAAAACCTGACTTCCTTCTGTCTGAGAATCATCTAATGCCAAACTTTTATAAGTCAAAATAAACTGTTTGCAATTTATAGACATATCAGTACAAGTGGGACACATTCTAAGAGGGGGTTCCACAATGGCTTCTAAACAAATTGAACAATGAGTTTCCTCAGTGTCAGACATGTTTAACAGACTAGTAATAAAGCAAGCAAGCTTGGAAAACACTTTATTTAATTAAAAAAAAAACACAATTTGCAAAAACGGTACTGTGCCTTTAAGAGAAAAAAAGGCATACACAAACTGCAAAACAGGTTAAAATTGCTCCAATTTTTCTGAAATTTTAACAGTGTACCCACTAAGCCTTAGAAGTATTGCACCACAAGTTAATAAGCAATAAACCCCCAAATGAAAAAAACGGATTGAAATTTGTCTAAAACCGGTTAAAAACCCCTATTAGCACCTTGCCACAGCTCTGCTGTGGCCCTACCTGCCCTTAGGAAGCGATAAAATGGGGTTTAAAGCTTCAATTAGTCCCTCAGAAGACTCAGGACCTCAGAAGTTGCTTGCTGCTTGTAAATGTAGGCCCCGCCCACCTCACTTGATGTTGCTGGGGCCTACACAAAACTAACAAACCCTGCCTGAAAGCCATGTGGGTTATAAACAACCCCAAAGAACCCTCAAGCAAATGTCCCATAAAATAGAAAACATTACTCCAAGACACAAAAAACGTTTGCCCCAAATTCACACAACAAACTGAGTGCCCACAAAAAATTAACCCTTTATGCAAGCTAGTAAAAACCTCTGATAACACTAGGATTACTGCTTACCCTTCCCCTAATGGGGATACTGTCAGCCTTTCTGTAGTTAACACAGTCTCTGCAGAAAATATGACTGAACATACCTCATTGCTGTATAGCAAGAAACCGTTCCTCACACTGAAGTTTTCCTGTACTCCTCAGCTTTTGTGGGAACAGCAGTGGACCTTAGTTACAAATGCTAAGATCATCATCCTCCAGGCAGAAATCTTCATCTATGTCCTGCCTGAGAGTAAATAGTACAACACCGGTACCATTTAAAAAACATAATTTATGCTTACCTGATAAATTTATTTCTCTTGTAGTGTGTTCAGTCCACGGGTCATCCATTACTTATGGGATATATTCTCCTTCCCAACAGGAAGTTGCAAGAGGATCACCCAAGTAGAGCTGCTATATAGCTCCTCCCCTCACATGTCATATCCAGTTATTCGACCGAAACAAGACGAGAAAGGAGAAACTATAGGGTGCAGTGGTGACTGGAGTTATAATTTAAAAATTTAGAACCTGCCTCCAAAAAGACAGGGTGGGCCGTGGACTGAACACACTACAAGAGAAATAAATTTATCAGGTAAGCATAAATTATGTTTTCTCTTGTTAAGTGTGTTCAGTCCACGGGTCATCCATTACTTATGGGATACCAATACCAAAGCTAAAGTACACGGATGATGGGAGGGACAAGGCAGGGACTTTAAACAGAAGGAACCACTGCCTGTAGAACCTTCCTCCCAAAAACAGCTTCCGAAGAAGCAAAAGTATCAAATTTGGAAAATTTGGAAAAAGTATGAAGTGAAGACCAAGTTGCAGCCTTGCAAATCTGTTCAACAGAGGCCTCATTCTTAAAGGCCCAAGTGGAAGCCACAGCTCTAGTGGAATGAGCTGTAATTCATTCAGGAGGCTGCTGTCCAGCAGTCTCATAGGCTAAACGTATTATGCTACGAAGCCAAAAAGAGAGAGAGGTAGCCGAAGCCTTTTGACCTCTCCTCTGTCCAGAGTAAACGACAAACAGAGAAGAAGTTTGTCGAAAATCTTTAGTTGCCTGTAAGTAGAACTTCAGGGCACGGACCACGTCTAGATTATGCAAAAGACGTTCCTTCTTTGAAGAAGGATTAGGACATAAAGATGGAACAACAATTTCTTGATTGATATTCCTGTTAGAAACAACCTTAGGTAAAAACCCAGGTTTAGTACGCAGGACTACCTTTTCTGAATAAAAGATCAGATAAGGGGAATCACAATGTAAGGCAGATAACTCAGAGACTCTCCGAGCCGAGGAAATAGCCATCAAAAACAGAACTTTCCAAGATAAAAGTTTAATATCAATGGAATGAAGGGGTTCAAACGGAACACCCTGAAGAACTTTAAGAACCAAGTTTAATCTCCAAGGAGGAGCAACAGTTTTAAACACAGGCTTAATTCTAGCCAAAGCCTGACAAAAGGCCTGGACGTCTGGATTCTCTGCCAGACGCTTGTGAAAAAGAATAGACAAAGCAGAAATCTGTCCCTTTAGTGAACTAGCGGATAAGCCCTTTTCTAAACCCTCTTGTAGAAAGGACAATATCCTAGGAATCCTAACCTTACTCCATGAGTAACTCTTGGATTCACACCAATATAAATATTTACGCCATATCTTATGGTAAATTTTTCTGGTAACAGGTTTCCGAGCCTGTATTAATGTATCAATAACCGAATCCGAAAACCCACGCTTTGATAGAATCAAGCGTTCAATTTCCAAGCAGTCAGCCTCAGAGAAATTAGGTTTGGATGGTTGAAAGGACCCTAAATTAGAAGGTCCTGCCTCAGGGGTAGAGACCATGGTGGACAGGACGACATGTCCACTAGGTCTGCATACCAGGTCCTGCGTGGCCACGCAGGCGCTATCAGAATCACTGATGCTCTCTCATGTTTGATCCTGGCAATCAGTCGAGGTAGCAACGGAAAAGGTGGAAACACATAAGCTATGTTGAAAACCCAAGGGGCTGCTAGTGCATCTACCAGCACCGCTCCCGGGTCCCTGGACCTGGATCCGTAACAAGGAAGCTTGGCGTTCTGGCGAGATGCCATGAGATCCAGATCCGCTTTGCCCCAACGACGAATCAGTTGAGCAAATACCTCCGGGTGAAGTTCCCACTCCCCCGGATGAAAAGTCTGGCGACTTAGAAAATCCGCCTCCCAGTTCTCCATGCCTGGGATGTAGATCGCTGACAGGTGGCAAGAGTGAGACTCTGCCCAGCGAATTATCTTCGAGACTTCCACGATCGCTAGGGAACTCCTGGTTCCCCCTTGATGATTGATGTAAGCCACAGTCGTGATCTGAGTAAACCCCATTCCACTGACTTAGCATGCATAGTTGCAGTGGTCTGAGATGCAGGCGCGCAAATGGCACTATGTCCATAGCCGCGACCATTAAGCCGATTACTTCCATGCACTGAGCTACTGATGGGCTTGGAATGGAGTGAAGTACACGGCAAGCATTGAGAATCTTTGATAACCTGGACTCCGTCAGGTAAATCTTCATCTCTACAGAATCTATAAGAGTCCCTAGAAAAGGAACCCTTGTGAGTGGTAACAGAGAACTCTTTCCACGTTCACTTTCCACCCATGCGACCTCAGAAATGCTAGAACTATCTCTGTATGAGACTTTGCATTTTGAAAACTTGATGCTTGTATCAGAATGTCGTCTAGGTACGGAGCCACCGCTATGCCTCGTGGTCTTAGTACCGCCAGAAGTGAGCCCAGAACCTTTGTAAAAATTCTCGGGGCCGTAGCTAACCCGAAGGGAAGAGCTACAAACTGGTAATGCCTGTCTAGAAAGGCAAACCTAAGGTACCGATAATGATCTTTGTGAATCAGTATGTGAAGGTAGGCATCCTTTAAGTCCACTGTGGTCATATATTGACCCTCTTGGATCATGGGTAGGATGGTCCGAATGGTTTCCATCTTGAACGATGGAACCGTTAGGAATTTGTTTAAGATTTTTAAGTCTAAGATTGGTCTGAAGGTTCCCTCTTTTTTGGGAACCACAAACAGATTTGAGTAAAACCCTTGCCCTTGTTCCGTTCGCGGAACTGGGTGGATCACTCCCATCACTAAGAGGTCTTGTACACATTGTAGAAATGCCTCTTTCTTTACTAGGTTTGTTGATAACCTTGACAGATGAAACCTCCCTTGTGGAGGAGAAGTTTTGAAATCCAGAAGGTATCCCTGAGATATAATCTCCAACGCCCAGGGATCCTGTACATCTCTTGCCCAAGCCTGGGCAAAGAGAGAAAGTCTGCCCCCCACTAGATCGGTCTCCGGAAGGGGGGCCCTGTCTTCATGCTGTCTTAGGGGCGGGAGTAGGCTTTCTGGCCTGCTTGCCCTTGTTCCATGACTGGTTGCCTTTCCAACCCTGTCTGTAACGAGCAGTAGTTCTTTCCTGTTTTGGAGCGGAGGAAGCTGATGCTGCTCCTGCCTTGAAATTACGAAAGGCACGAAAATTAGACTGTTTGGCCTTTGATTTGGCCCTGTCCTGAGGAAGGGTGTGGCCCTTACCTCCAGTAATGTCAGCAATAATCTCCTTCAAGCCGGGCCCGAATAAGGTCTGCCCTTTGAAAGGAATGTTCAGTAGTTTAGACTTAGAAGTTACATCTTCTGACCAGGATTTAAGCCATAGCGCTCTGCGCGCCTGTATGGCGAATCCGGAATTCTTAGCCGTAAGTTTGGTTAAATGCACTACGGCATCCGAAACAAACGCATTAGCCAGCTTAAGCGTTCTAAGCTTGCTCAAAGTCTCATCCAATGGTGCTGTGCGAATCGCCTCTTCCAGAGACTCAAACCAGAATGCCGCTGCAGCAGTGACAGGCGCAATGCATGCAAGAGGCTGTAATATAAAACCTTGTTGAACAAACATTTTCTTAAGGTAACCCTCTAATTTTTTATCCATTGGATCTGAGAAAGCACAGCTATCCTCCACCGGGATAGTGGTACGCTTGGCTAAAGTAGAAACTGCTCCCTCCACCTTAGGGACTGTCTGCCATAAGTCTCGTGTGGTGGTGTCTATAGGGAACATTTTTCTAAATATCGGAGGAAGAGAAAAAGGCACAGCAAAGCCTATTTGGTATAGGAAAAACGTCAGTATACACCGGTACCGCATAGTATTTATCCAGCCTACATAATTTCTCTGGGATTGCCACCGTGTCACAATCATTCAGAGCCGCTAACACCTCCCCTAGCAACACGCGGAGGTTCTCAAGCTTAAATTTAAAATTTCTGAATCCGGTCTCCCCGAATCAGAACCGTCACCCACAGAATGAAGCTCTCCGTCCTCATGTTCTGCAAATTGTGACGCAGTATCAGACATGGCTCTCGTGTCATCGGGCGCTCTGTCCTTAACCCAGAGCTATCGCGCTTGCCTCTTAACTCGGGCATATTGTATAATACTTCTTTCATAACATTAGCCATATCATGTAAAGTGATTTGTAAGGGCCTTGATGTACTTGGCGCCTCAATCTCACGCACCTCCCGAGCGGGAGACGAAGGTACTGACACGTGAGGAGAGTTAGTCTGCTGTGACTGATTACCTCCCTCAAAAACGAATTTTGAAGACCCCTGAGCTCTCTAGAGACGTCCTGGATCAAGGAGGAAGAAGCAGGAAGACTGTGCTAGAATTTTAACTGCGCAACAAGGCGCTAAAAAAGGCCCCTCCCACTCATATTACAACAGTGGGAGACCTGATATAACTGTTTCTATGCAGAAAAATACGTTAGCCATGTGGAAAAAAATCATGCCCAAAAAGATCACCAAAGTACCTCACAAAACGAATAACATGCCAGTAAACGTTTTAAAAACAAACTTTCAATGTCATGCAAAGTTATCACTAAGCCTGCTACCAGTCGCTTCTACTGCAGTTAAAGGCTTAAGCATTATTTCAGTATTAACAGTATTTTCTCAGTCAAATTCTAGTCCCTAGAAAATAACTCAACTGCGCATACATTTATCAGCCTGATACCAGTCGCTACTACTGCATTTAAGGCTGTACTTACATCATACGGGAAACAGCAGTGTTTTCTTAGTCAATTCAATTCCCAGAAAATATTATACTGCACATACCTCATTTGCGGGGGACCCCGCATGCTATTCCCATTATCTGAAGTTACCCCACTCCTCAGAATGTCGAGAACAGCCAGTGGATCTTAGTTACGTCTGCTAAGATCATAAAAAACGCAGGCAGATTCTTCTTCCAAATACTGCCTGAGATAGAAAAACAGCACACTCCGGTGCCATTTAAAATAACAAACTTTTGATTGAAGAATAATTAAGTAAAACTCCAACTCCTCTCGCGACCTCCTTCTTTGTTGAGGGTTGCAAGAGAATGACTGGATATGACATGTGAGGGGAGGAGCTATATAGCAGCTCTGCTTGGGTGATCCTCTTGCAACTTCCTGTTGGGAAGGAGAATATATCCTATAAGTAATGGATGACCCGTGGACTGAACACACTTAACAAGAGAAATAACAAACACTTGATTGAAGATAAAATAAAACTAACAGTTTAATACCTCTTCTATTTACTCTTCCTGCTTAGAGCCAGCAAAGAGAATGACTGGGGTGGAGTTAAGGGGGGAGCTATATAGACAGCTCTGATGTGGTGCTCTCTTTGCTACTTCCTGTCAGGAAGGACAATATCCCACAAGTTAGGATGAATCCGTTGACTCGGTACATCATGCAAAAGAAATAAAAAAATCTTGATTGAAGAATCTAAACTAAACACCTCACTTTACCTCTTCCTATCACTAACACAGGCAAAAAGAATGACTGGGTTGGGGGGGGAGGACTCGTCATATCTTGTAAAAGAAAAATAATTTATTTAAATAAAACAAATGATACAAGACTAAGAAAAAAAGAAGAGACAAAATTTGACCAACACATACAGGAGGACACATACAGGAGGAGATGAAGGCCCTATTCCCGTGGGAACTTAAAAAAAAAGAGAAACAGGAGGTGAGGACTGCAAGGGTGAGAATGTTGTGTGAATACCGAGTTAGATTAGGGCAATTATTAGGTAAGGATTAATTTGTTACTGGGTTGGGTAGGCTTTCCTGAACAAAAATGTTTTTAGGGAGCGTTTAAAAGAAGCAGATTAGGGGAAAGTCTGACAGCGCGAGGGAGAGCGTTTCAGAGGGTAGGTGCTGCATAAGAGAAGTCCTGCAGTCTAGCAGGGGAAGAGATGATAATCGAAGATGCAAGGAGCAGATCATTGTTGGATCTGAGTGGGCGGGAGTATATTTTTTGATTAGTTAGGAGAGGTAGTGGGGAGCAGCATTGTAAATCAGGGTGAGGATTTTGAATTTAATTCTGCTGTGAATGGGGAGCCAGTGAAGGGACTCACAGAGAGGTGCAGCAGATATCGAGTGATGGGAAAGGTGGATTAGCCTGGCAGAGGCATTTAGGATGGATTGAAGGGGGGAAGAGGCGGGAGAGAGAAAGGTCAGTGAGTAGGTTATTGCAGTAGTCAAGTACAGAAATTACAAGGGGGTGGATTAATTGCCATGTGGTGTCAGCGCTCAGAAACGGGCGAATTTTGGAAATATTGCATAGGTGGTTGCGGCAGGATGAAAAGAGCAATTAGATGTGGGAGATGAAGGACAGGTTGGAGTCACGTGTAACTCCGAGACAGTGATGCCGTCGACTGTGATTGTATCTAGGGTGGCAACCCTAGATACAACTTTTTTAGCACTACCAGTACTAACCAGTTTTAGTAAAAGCAGTATGAGCTTATAAAAAGTCAGCTGATGCAAAAGATGAAAAAAAAAAAATTTGTTTACAAAAATAGAAACAAAATCCTCTCATACATTTTTTACATTCATATATAATTTCACACATAACATCATGCATCCTATTTTATTTAAATTGACTTGGTAGGTTGTGTTTTTCTTCATATGAAGAACTGTACGAAAAGACAAGCTCTGATTAATAGTAGACAATCATGGGGTCAGGAGGTAAAATCTACACGTGTAAATACACACAAATAGATAGATATTTAATATGTGTGAAGCTAGTATATTGTCATTGCATGTCATTTCAGATTCTGTATTGTGGGGATATTAGATGAATAAAGACTTGCAAATCATTTTGGTGCAGCTGCTTGAATGCTCTTTTTTACCTTTACTATAATTGACACAAAAAAAAGTAGCGCACCACAAGCTAAATAACAAAGGCACATATCAAAGTGTTGACAGATGATCCTCACAATGCAGTCGCATAGATGGTACATTCTAGTTGCAAATGAGCACAGGGGTATAAAGGTTTCCAAACTGACTGACATCAGACCTGCTATGGGGATAAGACACTGAAACACTGCTTGCATAAGCTATGGAGCGTTCTCGGTAGCTGGCTCTAATGTGCTAAACACTATACATGACACAGGCAATGTTATACAGTTTGCCAATGACTTACTTATTGTGTAATACTGACAAATGGTATGTAGGGCAGTTAGTGTACATTTACTGAGCTTTGGTGGTGACTAGGTCTTTAGTAGAATTGTATTATTGTATCCCCACAAAAGAAAGTAAAAAAATGAAAAGAAGAAAAACTGGTAATGCTAATAAAAAAAAGCAACGTGCCAAGTATATGTATTTATTTCCAACCAGATTTCTGGCATAATGTAGACAACATGTTATCTGCATAAAGGGGTTAACTATGTCTGGCTTACTTGTATGCATAGAAACAAACCAGAAAATGTCATTGGCCATCTCAACCCCCCATAAAAACTTTTTTTTCTCAAAGAAAGAAAAAAGCAAAAATAAAGAAAAAATGCAAATATTGTGTTTTTAAGGTTTTTCACAAAATCATACCTAGGTAGGCTCAGGAGCAGCAATGCATTACTGGAAGCTAGCTGGTGATTGGTGGTTGGCTACACAAATGCCTATTGGCATTGGCCCACCAGATGTGTTCGACTTGCTCCTAGTAGTGCATTGCTGCTCTGGAGTCGATTAACTACTTTGCAGGAGTTAAACACATAGTTATATACAAGCAATTGTGTAATAATAAAATACTCTAGAAATCTTCTTTTTGCACTTATGTCCCTTAATATAAGGGCTAAGCGTGCAGTGTAAGTAACTTGTCAAAGTATAAACAGAGGAAAAAAAGGTCTTCTGCCAGGCTGGAAATTGCCTCAAAAAATAGGTTTAAAAACACTAAGTGCACAGTAATCGATTATTTAAAATTAGTCTTAGAATTAAAATGCACTTCCAAAGCACTAAGACTTTGCCCTTAAGGCCCAGAGTAAGAACTGCCTTAAAGGGATATAAAACCTTTTTTTTTCTTCCATGATTTAGACAGAGCATGTCATTTTAAACAACTTTATTATTTACTTCTACTGTGAAATTTACTTTGCCCTTTTGTATCTTTTGTTGAAAAGCATACCTAGGTAGGCTGGGGAGCTGCAAAGCAGTACTGGGAGCTAGCTGCTTATTGGTGGCTTCACATATGCCATTTGTCATTGGCTTACTCAGTTTGTTCAGCAGTGCATTGCTGCTCCTTTAACACAGGATACAAAGTGTATGAAGCAAATTTGATAATAGAAAAAGATTGGAAGGCTGTTCAAAAATATATGCTCTATCTGAATCATACATTAAAAAATTGTGGTTTTGTGTCTCTTTAAGCAGAGTTTTTTTGAAGGATTCTTAAGACAAATGGACTGCATTTTTCTGTCTGACACTTTATATTGATACACACAAGCATATAAAATACAGGGAAATTGTGCTAACCAATGTAGGACTTGTGTACCCGTTTGACTAATTTAAATTTTTGGTGGAGGGCTAAAAAAAATAAAAAATCAATGACTTCAACAAAACATATTCGTACAATACAGTACTGTGAGATGATTCATAGATTCCCTAATAAAAAGATTCAGCAGATTCAAATTGAGACCTTTATTTCTTCTCTGAATAAATGATGCCTGAAATTTTTATTCTTGTTCTAATGGAATTTCAATAGCCTTCAGTGCAAATCTACTGGAAATTTTTGCATATTAAGTGGGAAAAATTAAATGATGTTAACCACATTTTAATGTGATTAAAGCTGACAGGGTCATTATTTCAGCTAATCACTCAGTTTAAAAATCTGAAAACTTTGCAGTAGTCAAGATTCTGAGATGTTCAAAAGGAAAAAAAAAGAAACAAAGCTGTAATGCTGAAGTATAAGTGATGATCAGCATGAGACATCTCATACATATATATTGTGATGCAGCAATAATTTACATTAGAACTCAAGATCTATAATAAATACAATTTTAAATGCATAACCACAGGTCTCAGTGTCTCATATTGGTAGTCAGAAAATGCATATCAATTAGTACTTTATGAGTGATGAAGAGAACAGGATTTATATTTACTTTAAAACAATGTCTTCATGTTTAGTACGCATGCTTGGTTACTGTTTTGTAACTGGTTGGTATACAACCTTGTGCCTTTGGAAAAAGGTACACACTTAAATAAAGTCAGCCAATCAACATATAGGCATGCCACCTCAGCCATGTTTTTCTGGACACATGCTGCAGGGTAAGCAGGGCGGAACATGTATTGTGACTCTGGACATCACATGAATAGGGCTGATGAACGGCACAATGCATGTTCCTCCCTGCTTACCCCGCAGCATGTGTAACTCATAAGTGTCCAGGAAAATATGGCAGAGGTGGCATTCCTATCAACATATCTGGAGAAAGAATAGAGACGACAAGGCCTGAAGGAACTGGGAAACCGATGAAAAGACTCACCTAAAGAGGGAAGAAAAAGTCTTCTTCTAGTTTAATTTTATACACTTGTGATATATTCAACTGTTGGTTATTTCCAACCAAATTATATGATTTATGGAAAATAGTTTCCTGCTTAGTGCTGCCTGCAAAATATTTTTTTTGTTAGAAGCTTACAAAAATAGAAAAACGGTGCATGAAAAAAAATGAATGTACAGGAAACATCAGCTGACTGCCTTGCATAACGGATTAATAGATGCTCCAGGATAAAGCCAAAGGATATTTCATAACCAAATGCAGAACATTGATGGGCTGATACAAAAGAGTAAAACCAGAGCCTGGCAACAAAAATAAAAGAGCAAGGTATCAAGAACTTCACAGAGCTAAAGGTTGCAGAAAAGACAGACATGTTCAGTAAAGACTTCTTCCTTTACATCATTACATAAAAATAACCCAACCCTGGGAAAAAAACACATCTTAGTTGCAAATAACTTATGGAAGTGTCACCTTGTCATAAAACAGCGTGATCTTCAGAATATTGACCTGGTTGCAAGGTATAAATTAATGAGTGATGGATTACAATTTAAAAGCTTGTAAACGTACCTGCCAGGACAGGGCTAAAAGCAGATGAATCATCTTTTTTATTTAGGGCAAAAAATAAAACACACTGACCCTATGCAGAAGAGAGAGAACCCGGGATCTAAAGTATCCAAAACGATACATTAAAGGACATAGTACTCTAGATTTTTCTTTGCATAAATGTTTTGTACATGTTCCATTTATACAGCTCATCAGGGGGTGTTTTTGTAACTATGTATAGTTTGGCTTATTTTTAAATAACAGTGTGCTGATTTACAGACTTTTAACCAAGCCCCAAAGTTTTAGATGTATACTCATGTATACAGACTTCAGATTTTCCCTTTCACTTGAAACTGACAGAATTGGAAAAAAGGTTAACGGGACATAAAACCCAACATTTTTATTTCATGATTCATACAATTTTAAACAACTTTCTAATTTACTTCTATTATCAATTTTTTTGGTTTTCTTGTTATTCTTTGTTAAAAAACAGGTGAGTTAAGGAGTGCGCACATGTCTGCAGCATTATATGGCAGCATATTTGCAACAATGTCATACATTAGCAAGAGCACTAGATGGCAGCAAAATTTCCTGTCATGTAGTACATCAGGGTATGTGCACCCTCTCTCTTCAACAAAGAATAACACAAGAACAAAGCAAATCTGATCATAGAAGTAAATTAGAATCTTTTTTTAAAATTGTATTCTCTATCCGTATCCTGAAAGAAAAAAATTGGGTTTTATGCTCCTTTAAATTCTGAGCAAGAGGCCTAAAAAAGTCTGTTCTGTAACCCCGGGAAATTTAACTAATAACTAATTTAGATCTTCCTCCGTTTCTTCATATTGCCGATCTAAAGACGTCCATATATACATACAGTGCCCTCGACTAATATTGGTATCCTTAGTAAATAAGAGCAAAGAAGGCTGTGAAAAATTGTCTTTGTTGTTTAACCTTCTTAACTTTTTTCAAAAAACACACAAAAACAAAATTTATGCTTACCTGATAAATTTCTTTCTTTCCGGATATGGAGAGTGCACGATGTCATTCCAATAACTAGTGGGATATTCACTCCTGGTCATCAGGGGGAGGCAAAGAGAACCACAGCAAAGCTGTTAAGTGTCACTTCCCTTACCCCTAACCCCAGTCATTCAACCGAAGGGAAATGGAAAAAGTAGATAACACAAAAGTGTAGAAGTGCCTGAGGTTTAACAAAAAAAATACTGTCTTATGTAAGGGTGGGGTTGTGGACCTCCATGTCCGGAAAGAAATACATTTATCAGGTAAGAATACATTTTGTTTTCTTTCCTAAGACATGGAGAGTCCACAAATTCATTCCAATTACTAGTGGGAACCAATACCCAAGCTAGAGGACACGGAATGAACAGGGTGGAAGAACAAGACAGGAGGACCTAAACAGAAGCCACCACCACTTGAAGAACCTTTCTCCCAAAAAGGCCTCTGCCGAGGCAAAAGTATCAAATTTGTAAAATTTAGAAAAAGTATGCAGAGAGGACCAAGTAGCCGCCTTGAAAATCTGCTCCACATAAGCTTCATTTTTGAAAGCCCAAGATGAGACAGCCCTAGTGGAATGAGCCGTAATTCTCTCAGGAGGCAGCTGTCCAGCAGTCTCATAAGCAAAACGAATTATACTTCTCAACCAGAGGGAAAGAGAAGTAGAAGTGGCCTTCTGACCCTTCCGCTTTCCAGAGAAACAAACAGGGCAGAAGACTGACAAAAATCTTTAGTAGCCTGTAGGTAAAAGTTTAGAGCACGCAGAACATCCAAGTTATGCAAAAGACATTTCTTATGAGGAGGAGGATTAGGACAAAGAGAAGGAACAACAATTTCCTGATTAATGTTATGATCCGAAACCACCTTAGAGAGAAACCCCAATTTAGTACTAAGGACTGCTTTATCCGCATGAAAAACAAGGTAAGGGGAATCACACTGTAAAGCCGAGAGTTCAGAAACTCTGCGAGCAGTGGAAATAGCAATAAGGAATAAAACCTTCCAAGATAACAACTTAATATCTACATAATGCATTGGCTCAAACGGATCCTGTTGCAAAACTTTAAGAATAAGGTTCAAGCTCCAAGGAGGAGCAACAAATATTAACACAGGCCTGATTCTGACCAGGGCCTAACAAAAATATTGAACATCTGGCACATCCGCCAGACGTTTGTGTAAAAGAATAGACAGTGCAGAAATCTGACCCTTCAGAGAACTGAATAACAACCCCTTCTCCAGACATCCTGGAGAAAAGAAAAAATTCTAGGAATCCTGATCCTACTCCAAGAGAAGCCCTTCGATTCACACCAATATAGGTATTTACGCAATACCTTATGGTAAATCTTATGAGTAACCAGTTTGCGAGCCTGAATCATAGTATCAATGACCGACTCTAAGCGTTCAATCTCCAAGCAGTCAGCTTCAGAGAAACGAGATTTGGATGGAGGAATGAACCCTGAGTTAGAAGGTCCTTCCTCAAAGGTAACCTCTAAGGTGGAAGAGAAGACATCTTCACCAAGTCTGCAAATCAGATCCTGCGAGTCCATGCAGGAGCTATTAGAATTACAGTAGCTGTCTCCTGCTTGATACGAACAATGACTCATGGAAGGAGAGCAAATGGAGGAAACAGGTATGCAAGACCGAAATCCCAAGGAACCCCCAGAGCATCTATCAGGGCAGCCTGAGGATCTCTTAACATTGAACCGTACCTTGGCATTCTGACGAGACGCCATCAGATCCAAATCCGACACCCCCCACTTGAGGGTTAACCTGGAGAACACCTCCGGATGGAGAGCCCACTCCCTGGGATGAAAGGTCTGTCTGCTCAAAAAAACATAATTTATGTAAGAACTTACCTGATAAATTCATTTCTTTCATATTAGCAAGAGTCCATGAGCTAGTGACGTATGGGATATACATTCCTACCAGGAGGGGCAAAGTTTCCCAAACCTTAAAATGCCTATAAATACACCCCTCACCACACCCACAATTCAGTTTAACGAATAGCCAAGAAGTGGGGTGATAAGAAAAAAGTGCGAAAGCATATAAAATAAGGAATTGGAATAATTGTGCTTTATACAAAATCATAACCACCACAAAAAAGGGCGGGCCTCATGGACTCTTGCTAATATGAAAGAAATGAATTTATCAGGTAAGTTCTTACATAAATTATGTTTTCTTTCATGTAATTAGCAAGAGTCCATGAGCTAGTGACGTATGGGATAATGACTACCCAAGAAGTGGATCTTTCCACACAAGAGTCACTAGAGAGGGAGGGATAAAATAAAGACAGCCAATTCCTGCTGAAAATAATCCACACCCAAAATAAAGTTTAATGAAAAACATAAGCAGAAGATTCAAACTGAAACCGCTGCCTGAAGTACTTTTCTACCAAAAACTGCTTCAGAAGAAGAAAATACATCAAAATGGTAGAATTTAGTAAAAGTATGCAAAGAGGACCAAGTCGCTGCTTTGCAGATCTGGTCAACCGAAGCTTCATTCCTAAACGCCCAGGAAGTAGAAACTGACCTAGTAGAATGAGCTGTAATTCTCTGAGGCGGAGTTTTACCCGACTCAACATAGGCAAGATGAATTAAAGATTTCAACCAAGATGCCAAAGAAATGGCAGAAGCTTTCTGGCCTTTTCTAGAACCGGAAAAAATAACAAATAGACTAGAAGTCTTACGAAAAGATTTCGTAGCTTCAACATAATATTTCAAAGCTCTAACAACATCCAAAGAATGCAACGATTTCTCCTTAGAATTCTTAGGATTAGGACATAATGAAGGAACCACAATTTCTCTACTAATGTTGTTGGAATTCACAACTTTAGGTAAAAATTCAAAAGAAGTTCGCAACACCGCCTTATCCTGATGAAAAATCAGAAAAGGAGACTCACAAGAAAGAGCAGATAATTCAGAAACTCTTCTGGCAGAAGAGATGGCCAAAAGGAACAAAAAAACTTTCCAAGAAAGTAATTTAATATCCAATGAATGCATAGGTTCAAATGGAGGAGCTTGAAGAGCCCCCAGAACCAAATTCAAACTCCAAGGAGGAGAAATTGACTTAATGACAGGCTTTATACGAACCAAAGCTTGTACAAAACAATGAATATCAGGAAGAATAGCAATCTTTCTGTGAAAAAGAACAGAAAGAGCAGAGATTTGACCTTTCAAGGAACTTGCGGACAAACCCTTATCTAAACCATCCTGAAGAATACTGTAATATTCTCGGTATTCTAAAAGAATGCCAAGAAAAATGATGAGAAAGACACCAAGAAATATAAGTCTTCCAGACTCTATAATATATCTCTCTGGATACAGATGTACGAGCCTGTAACATAGTATTAATCACAGAGTCAGAGAAACCTCTTTGACCAAGAATCAAGCGTTCAATCGCCATACCTTTAAATTTAAGGATTTCAGATCCTGATGGAAAAAAAGGACCATGAGACAAAAGGTCTGGTCTTAACGGAAGAGTCCACGGTTGGCAAGAGGCCATCCGGACAAGATCCGCATACCAAAACCTGTAAGGCCATGCCGGAGCTACCAGCAGAACAAACGAGCATTCCTTCAGAATCTTGGAGGTTACTCTTGGAAGAAGAACTAGAGGCGGAAAGATATAGGGAGGATGATACTTCCAAGGAAGTTATAATGCATCCACTGCCTCCGCCTGAGGATCCCGGGATCTGGACAGATACCTGGGAAGTTTCTTGTTTAGATGAGAAGCCATCAGATCTATTTCTGGAAGTTCCTACATTTGAACAATCTGAAGAAATACCTCTGGGTGAAGAGACCATTCGCCCGGATGCAACGTTTGACGACTGAGATAATCCGCTTTCCAATTGTCCATACCTGGGATATGAACCGCAGAGATTAGACAGGAGCTGGATTCCGCCCAAACCAAAATTCGAGATACTTCTTTCATAGCCAGAGGACTGTGAGTCCCTCCTTGATGATTGATGTATGCCACAGTTGTGACATTGTCTGTCTGAAAACAAATGAACAACTCTCTCTTCAGAAGAGGCCAAGACTGAAGAGCTCTGAAAATTGCACGGAGTTCCAAAATATTGATCGGTAATCTCACCTCCTGAGATTCCCAAACCCCTTGTGCCGTCAGATACCCCCACACAGCTCCCCAACCTGTAAGACTTGCATCTGTTGAGATTATAGTCCAGGTCGGAAGAACAAAGAAGCCCCCTGAACTAAACGATGGTGATCTGTCCACCATGTCAGAGAGTGTTGTAAAATCGGTTTAAAGATATTAATTGAGATATCTTTGAGTAATCCCTGCACCATTGGTTCAGCATACAGAGCTGAAGAGGTCGCATGTGAAAACGAGCAAAGGAGATCGCATCTGATGCGGCAGTCCTAAGACCCAACATTTCCATGCATAAGGCTACCAAAGGGAATGATTGTGACTGAAGGTTTTGACAAGCTGATATCAATGTTAAACTTCTCTTGTCTGACAAGGACAGAGTCATAGACACTGAATTTATCTAGAAACCTAAAAAGGTTACCCTTGTCTGAGGAATCAATGAACTGATTGGTAAATTGATCCTCCAACCATGAACTTGAAGAAACAACACAAGTCGATTCGTATGAGATTCTTCGAAAATGAGAAGACTGAGCAAATACCAAGATATCGTCCAAATAAGGAAATACCAAAACCCTATTCTCTGATTACAGAAAGAAGGGCACCGAGAACCTTTGAAAAAAATTCTTGGAACTGAGGCTAAGCCAAACGGTAGAGCCACAAAACTGGTAATGCTTGTCTAAAAAGAGAATCTCAGACACTAAAAGTGATCTGGATGAATCGGAATATGCAGATACACATCCTGTAAATCTATTGTAGACATATAATGCCCTTGCTAAACAAAAGGCAGGATAGTCCTACAGTAACCATCTTGAATGTTGGTATCCTAACATAATGATTCAATAATGATAGATCCGGAACTGGTCTGAAGGAATTGACCTTCTTTGGTACAATGAAGAGATAAAATAAGACCCCAGCCCCTGTTCCAGAACTGGAACTGGCATAAATACTCCAGCCAACTCTAGATCTGAAACACATTTCAGAAATGCTGAGCCTTTGCTGTGTTAACTGGGACACGGGAAAGAAAAGAATCTCTTAGCAGGAGGCCTTAACTTGAAGCCAATTCTGTACCTTTCTGAAACAATGTTTCTGAAACCAGAGATTAAGAACGGAATTGATCCAAATTTCTTTGAAGAAAACGTAATCTGCCCCATACCAGCTGAGCTGGAATAAGGGCCGCACCTTCATAGGTACTTAGGAGCTGGCTATAGGTTTCTATAAGGCTTGGATATATTCCAAACTGGAAATAGTTTCCAAACTGATACCGCTCCTGAGGATGAAGGATCAGGCTTTTGTTCCTTGTGAGGAAAGGAACGAAAATGATTATTTACCCTGGAAAGAAAGGGAAAGCAAAGTTGACTTAGAAGACATGTCAACATTCCAAGTTTAATCCATAAAGCTATTCTAGCTAAAATAGCTAGAGACATATACCTGACATCAACTCTAATGATATCAAAAGATGGTATCACCAATAAAATTATTAGCATGTTATAGAATAAAAATAATGCTATAAAATTATGATCTGTTACTTGTTGCGCTAAAGCTTCTAACCAAAAAGTTGAAGCTGCAGCAACATCCGCTAAAAATATAGCAGGTCTAAGAAAATTACCTGAACATAAGTAAGCTTTTCTTAGAAAGGAATCAATTTTCCTATCTAAATGATCCTTAAATGAAGTACTATCTGCCGTAGGAATAGTAGTACATTAGCAGGAGTAGAGACAGCCCCATAACCTTAGGGGATTTTTGTCCCAAAAAACTCTAATCTGTCAGATGGCACAGGATATAATTTGCTTAAACGTCTAGAAGGAGTAAATAAATTACCCAAATTATTCCATTCCCTGGAAATTACTTCAGAAATAGCATCAGGGAGATAAAACACTTCTGGAATAACTACAGGAGATTTAAAAACCTTATTAAAACGTTTACATTTAGTATCAAGAGGACCAGAATCCTCTATTTCTAATGCAAATAACACTTCTTTAAGTAAAGAACGAATAAATTCCATCTTGAACAAATACAAAGATTTATCAGCATCAACCTCTGAGACAGAAACCTCAGAACCAGAAGAACCATTATCAGTATCAGAATGATGATGTTCATTTAAAAATTCATCTGAAAAAAAGAGAAGTTTTAAAAGACTTTTATGTATACTAAAAGGAAAAATAACAGACATAGCCTTCTTAATGGATTTAAAAAATAAAATCTCTTATGTTATCAGGAACACTCTGAAAATTAGATGTTGACGGAACAGCAACAGGTAATGTAACAGTACTAAAGGAAATTTTATCTGCATTAATAAGTTTGACATGACATGCAATACAAATAACAGCTGGAGAAACAGATACCAAAAGTTTATAGCAGATACACTTAGCTTGGTAGCTCCAGCATTGTGCAGTGATTTTCCTGAAGTATCTTCTGACTCAGTTGCAACGTGGAACATCTTGCAATATGTAAAAGAAAAAAACAACATATAAAGCAAAATTGATCAAATTCCTTAAATGACAGTTTCAGGAATGGGAAAAAATGCCAAAGAACAAGCTTCTAGCAACCAGAAGCAATAAAAAATGAGACTTAAATAATGTGGAGACAAAAGTGACGCCCATATTTTTTCGCGCCAAATAAGACGCCCACATTATTTGGCGCCTAAATGCTTTTTGGCGCCAAAAATGACGCCACATCCGGAACGCCGACATTTTTGGCGCAAAATAACGTCAAAGAATGACGCAACTTCCGGCGACACGTATGACGCCGGAAACGGAAATAGAATTTTTGCGCCAAAAAAGTCCGCGCCAAGAATGACGCAATAAAATGAAGCATTTTCAGCCCCCGCGAGCCTAACAGCCCACAGGGAAAAAGTCAAATTTTAAGGTAAAAAATGTTAAATTAAAATGCATTATCCCAAATATGAAACTGACTGTCTGAAAAATAAGGAAAGTTGAACATTCTGAGTCAAGGCAAATAAATGTTTGAATACATATATTTAGAACTTTATAAACAAAGTGCCCAACCATAGCTAGGAGTGTCACAGAAAATAAGACTTACTTACCCCAGGACACTCATCTACATGTTTGTAGAAAGCCAAACCAGTACTGAAACGAGAATCAGCAGAGGTAATGGTATATATAAGAGTATATCGTCGATCTGAAAAGGGAGGTAAGAGATGAATCTCTACGACCGATAACAGAGAACCTATGAAATAGACCCCTTAGAAGGAGATCACTGCATTCAAATAGGCAATACTCTCCTCACATCCCTCTGACATTCACTGCACGCTGAGAGGAAAACCGGGCTCCAACTTGCTGCGGAGCGCATATCAACGTAGAATCTAGCACAAACTTACTTCACCACCTCCATCGGAGGCAAAGTTTGTAAAACTGAATTGTGGGTGTGGTGAGGGGTGTATTTATAGGCATTTTAAGGTTTGGGAAACTTTGCCCCTCCTGGTAGGAATGTATATCCCATACGTCACTAGCTCATGGACTCTTGCTAATTAAATGAAAGAAATCTGCATCCCAGTTGTCCACTCCTGGAATGTGGGTGGCAGATGAGACAAATGTGAGCTTCTGCCCACTGAATAATTAGAGTCACCTCCTTCATGGCCAAGGAACTCCGAGTTCCTCCTTGTAGTTTCCTACCTTTTAACGAGCCCCAGACTGCTCCCCAGCCTAGCAGGCTAGCATCTGTGGTCACAATCACCCAGGAGGGTCTCCAGAAGCATGTGCCCTGAGACAGATGATTCTGAGAAATCCACCACGAGAGATTCTCTTGTTAACAAATCTAGATCTATGTTCTGAGATAGATCTGAATGGTGTACAAAAGATAAGAGTGCGCTCAGAAGAGCTCTACCAAATCTAGTAGTTAATATTTTAAAAATAGGAAGAAAATCAAACCTAATATTATAAATGAAAATGTATTTTTATATTCTACTAAAAACTTATACTTTATAAGCATTCAAAACACAAAAAAAATATATAATAAAATAAGGTGCACCTTTTTTTTTTGTATTTTTTATATACACCTTATTTTATTATATATATTTTTTGTGTTTTGAATGCTTATAAAGTATAAGATTTTAGTAGAATATAAAAATAACTTTTCATTTATATTAGGTTTGATTTTCTTCCTACTTTTAAAATATTAACTACTAGATTTGGTAGAGCTCTTCTGAGCGCACTCTTATCTTTTGTACATTTTCAATTTTAGTGTGATTGTTGGGGAATATCTCACTTAGAGAGTTGCTATTTCTACCTTTTGGGTACCTCTTTTTTATAGATCTGAATGGTCTCCGTTCCATTGCCTGAGCATGCATAATTGTAGAGCTCTCAGATGGAATCGAGCAAAGGGAATGATGTCCATGGAAGCAACCATCAGACCACTTTCCTCCATGCACTGAGCCACTGATGGCCGAACAGAAGACTGGAGAGAGAGACAAGAAGAGAGAAGTTTGGATTTTCTGACCGCCGTCAGAAAAATCTTCATAGATAGGGAATCTATGATGGTCCCTAAGAAACACACACTTGTAGTTGGAACAAGGGAACTCTTCTCCAGATTTAGTTTCCATCCGTGGGAACGTAGAAAAGACAAGATCTCTGAACCAATATGTCGTCCAGGTAAGGCGCAACCGCAATTCCCTGAGACCTGACAACTGCCAAGAGAGCCCCCAGAACCTTGGTGAAAATTCTGGGAGCTGTGGCAAGGCCAAACGGAAGAGCAACAAATTGAAAATGCTTGTCTGGGGGGGGTGGAGCCAACACAGAGAGGGATTGGTCGAACCAGGAGAGAGCTCCCTGATAATTCCCAATAATACCCCATATTTCCACCTAATATCGCCCCCAAATTAGTTCCAAACTAAGCCTTATTCATCCCCCACTAATCAAGTGCGTCCTCAAAAACATACTTGGCCGGAGCGCACTTCGCATCGACCTGCTGAGATTAACAGGTCAGACTGGTAGATGGGCGGGCAGCGTCCTTAAGCCGATACATACCGGGAGACCCGGCGCGTATTCCCTATATTAGAGTAAGCCTGCGCCAGGAAAAGGAGACTTACTGGGCCACCACAACCACAATTCTGACAGCGGAGCATACCTGCACTCTAATTTCAGGTGGTACTGGACAGAGTTGCTGTGCATTTGGCGCTCTGAGCCTGACACCATCTTAGGACAGATCGTAACCCACGTGGCAGTAATTGAGGTGGTATCCTCCACATGTCGCACAGCCTTCACGACCACTTGCCTACAGGTGTTAGAGGAGGACTCATGCTGCAGACCGGGAGGTGCTGAAATTGTGCAGAGGATTTGGCCGTAAGTAGTACCGGACACCCGGACACAGTGCACACTACACAATCGTCACCAGGCCCTGGGCCTGACCGACTAGTGACGCAGTATCTATGACCTAAAAATTAAACACTAAAAATTAAAATAAGTGAAGTTGAAATATAACCTGTGTACTAACATATTGCTTTAAGGAGCCTGATCTTCACAGTACTTTGTAGTAGTTGATCGCTAGGACCATTAAGCCTCAAATACCTATATGAAAACCACAAGTCCATTAAAACTTGGCAATCGGGAGTGAAGGCCTGGAAGCTTAGCGGCAGATTCCTGCCATCTGTGTCCACTTATCCCTTTTTACAGAAAATACTATATCACATTGAAACGGAATAGTTTTATCTAGGCCACTCAAGCCTCTTTACCACTCAGTGTTCTACAGCCAGGTTCTGGATTACTTGTCCTCATATTCACATCTCTCCTATTTAAAAGTGCAGGCTGACAATGTCTTAGCTCTTGTGGGACTTAAAGGGATACTAAACCCAATTTTTTTATTTCATGATTCAGATAGAGCATGAGATTTTAAGCACCTTTCTAATTTACTCCTATTATTAATTTTTCTTTGTTCTCATGCTATCTTGATTTGAAAAAGCAGTACTGTAAGCTTTAGAGCCAGACCATTTTTTGTTCAGCACATGGGTAGCACTTGCTGATTTGTGGCTAAATGTAGCAAACCAATCAGCAGCTCTACCAAGGTGCTGAACTAAAAAAATGGGCCGGCTCCTAACCTTTTATTACTGCTTTTTCAAATCAAGATAACATTAGAACAAAGAAAAAAAGATAATAGGAGTAAATTAGAAAGTTGCTTAAATTTGCATGCTCTATCTGAATCATGAAAGAAAAAAATGAGGGGTTAGTATCCCTTTAACCTTGCTCTTACACGGCTCTAACCCTATAACAATATGTCGTAGTCAGCTAGGAAAAATAATAAGCAACCTTTCCCACCAAAAAAGACAGTGATTGACCACACTGGGGCCACACAGTGAAATGGAGACCCCGGATTCACCTAGATCTGAGGCTTCTGAACTCACATTATCTGTTATGCAGGATATCCATCAATCCCCGTCAGCAGCAGTTACTCCTACTTTTATTATGGACTCTTTAAAATCACTGCTAGATAAACACCATGCTTCTTTCATGGCCAAAATAGCAGCCTCAACTGCCGAATTAAAGAAAGAAATCTCGTCCACAAACAAGCGCATCGACTCCCTAGAAAGAAGGCACAAAGACATATCAACTGAGCAATACAATCTTTTAAACTTCAAACTTCACGCAGCACCTTTTGATTACTTTGATGCTGTAGAAGACAAAATAGCCGACATGGAAGACAGATCTCGGAGAAATAACCTAAGGATCCGAGGTGTTCCAGAGACTGTCTCCACGTCTGATCTGCAGCCATTCTTGAAAGAGCTGTTTCATATACTAGCTCCTCCAGCCACAGAGTCAGAAGATCTGATGGATCAAGCCCACCGTTCGCTCAAACCCAAAGGCTTATCAGAGGATCAACCAAGGGACATTATAATCCGCCTGCACTACTTCACCTATAAAGAGAGAATTAAAAGAGCTCACTTTCAGAAACCCACCTTACCAGACAAATTTAAAAATCTTCAAATATTCCCTGACTTGTCTATGAGGACTCTGCAAAAGAGGAAAACCTTTGCTGATATCACTTCTACATTGAGAAAGAGTAATATCAGATACAAGTGGGTCTACCCCATTAAACTGTTAGTCTTTAAAGCCAGCCAAGTGTTCACGATTCTAAAGCCCTCCAAAGGCTATGAACTCTTACAACTATGGAACCTGCTACCCTCTCAAAGAGAGAGACCACAGACCCAGCACAACCAACTGAGAGCTTCAGCAGCGGAATGGGCAGCTCCTTCCAACCTACCAAACCCGGAGAGGGCTCCAACTGATGTGCAGGGCCCTGCTCATCACAAGCAACCAGAGGGACCTGGTTGGTCAGACCTCCCTCAAAGACACAGAGCTGGCTCTCCAGTATCCTAGTGGGCCCATCTGATTCACAACGTGAAGCCTTCACTAACAGACTTTATCCCAGATCTTCTTAGGCACTCGAAAATCCCACCTGGGTGGGAGCGGACACTGGACGATAAGTATACGCGGAAATATGCATTTTATATTTTACTCCTGCTTCCTTTGTACGTTATTGTTCCTGTCCATAATGTAGTTTTTGTGAACTCTCTTACACATGCAACCACAGATATGGACCTCTAATAGACTTACCTCCAAACCTATTTGGGACCCTGAGGGCTTAGCCTTAAAGTGACACTGAACACAAATTGTTTTCTTTCGTGATTCAGATAGAGCATGAAATTTTAAGCAACTTTCTAATTTACTCCTATTATCAAATTTTCTTCATTCTCTTGGTATCTTTATTTGAAATGCAAGAATGTAAGTTTAGATGCCGGCCCATTTTTGGTGAACAACCTGGGTTGTTCTTGCTGACTGGTGGATAAATTCATTCACCAATAAAAAAGTACTGTTTAGAGGTCTGAACAAAAAAAAAGCTTAGATGCCTTCTTTTTCAAATAAAGATAGCAAGAAAACAAAGAGCATTTGATTACAGGATTAAATTAGAACGTTGCTTAAAATTGCATACTCTATCTGAATCACGAAAGAAAAAATTTGGGTTCAGTGACCCTTTAATGATAATGTGTGAGACGATAACGTAGGACAAAATGTGCCTCCTTTTTCTTCTATGTCATTCCAGTTCAAATGTTTCTGTATACTAATGTTTTTATGCATAATGTTTATATGTATGCTAGCCATGATGCACTGACATAGGCGAAGATCAAGTCATACTCCCAGTAGGCAACCATCTAAATTATAGAACCTCTGGACACACACAAAAAAAGGGTTATATATGTGTACAATACGTTAGACCTAGTGCAGCCAAATACCCCCTTGTTTATAAACTTGAGATACAACACTGCGCGAAAAAGGACACAATCTTCCACGCTCCTGAGGTGTCTTAAATCCTGCCCCAAAGACACGAGAACGCCCATAGATGATGTAACACTATATTTCTCTGGGTTTCTCCAGTTGCAGTATGTCTTACACTCCCCTGGATCTATCTAACGGGTGGTCTGCATGATACCATTCCCATTGGAAGCCAATAGAAAAACTCCCAATGAGGTAGATAGGCCTTGTGTCTGTGCATCTTTAAATCAATGTGAACCCCTATTATCTTCATGGTACATAATGTAGGAGTTAAAAGTTACAGACTACAAATGCTATACATAGCCTACTGGACAACTGCTGCCGACCCATGGACCCATCTAACCCTACACTAGAGCTGCAACAACTAATCGTCATAATCGATAATAATCGATTATTAAAATAGTTGTCAATAAATCTCATAATCGATTAGTTGGTTTGCAATTAGTTGGTCTGTGCACAACACCAGCTGCTTCACTCCAATGAACTCCTGCACATGGTATTGTGTTTTATGGTTATGTCCTTAGCCTAAAGGATGTTTACAGACGTATACTTTTTACTTTTTCAGGACAGCATACGTTTACAACTACCCCTGGCTTATGTACAGCCCAGATATAATAGGAGTCATCATTTGGAATGTTTATATTAAATCAGGTGATTCGGAACTATGCTTTGCATGATATAGTGCTGAGCTTGTTGTTTACACCTTGCCCCTAGATGGATGGGAGTTGTTTAAATTGATGTGCACTATTATCTGTTTGCACAATTATTAGCAGATCGCTTGCTATTGCTGATTATATGTACTGTATAAATAAATGTGTAAGGCTTTGTCCTGTTATTGATATACAGTCCTTGGCGCTTCTGATTTTGTTTTATATTGTTTTTTTTATATTTTTAATAAATTGTTATAATATGTACCAGATTCAATCTTTATAAGTATATATTCGTTATTTTTAGAGCGGACTAGATATGTCCCCTAACCTTATAGCTGGTTATTTACCATTGCATATAGATATTCAAGATATTTTTATGTTAGAATGAAGTCAAGGGTTACTTTATTGAGAGGCCCCTTGCCAAGGTAGAAAACACTTAGAATTGGTGACGAGCTAACAAAGAATAAATATCCCACTTTGGTGAAATTGGCAAAACCCTACTTATGCATCTCAAGAACCTCAACGCCATCTGAGTGCCTCGTCTCTGCTGCAGGAAATATAGCTGCAAATAGAAAACCAGCCTTAGCCAGAAGCATGTGGACATGTTGAGATTTTTGCATTTCAATGCAAAGTTTCTGAAAGAGTGAATAACAGAATGTTATTAACAGTGATAGTCTAACTCTTTCTAGTTCTACCTCTTTTCAAACAGTTTGTGGTTTTGTTTTGTTTAATTATAAAACTGTGCTCTGTTGTTTAAAAATTTAATTTGTGTTAATGTAAAGTTTTAGTCTGAAGTTTATATTTATTTGTAACACTCATTATGTGGATTTTATTTAAAATATAGAAAACTATTATTGATTCTCTTTTTATCCGATTAGTCGATTAATCGAAAAAATAATCGGCCGATTAATCGATTATGAAAATTATCGTTAGTTGCAGCCCTACCCTACACCATTCTTCTTACGATACCACTATTGACAGTACACACTTTCCACACAGCCAGTCAGGTAAATAGAGCGATCTACTATGACAACGTCCGTTCAAGCACCTAAAACCCTATATCATGTACCCCACAACGGGACATTGGTAAGGTGGAGAGACAGGCGACACCTCAACACCCCAGTTAGTCCCAAACTTGACAACCCATTGGGATAGCAAATATAGATTAAGCTGCCCCAAGCAACCGGCAGAGACTTCTGTCCCCCCCCCCCCCCCCCCAGCTTCTAGAGTGCTGTCCCAAAAAGGATGGTATGGGTCCTCATAACTTAGAACATCCTGCCTTTACTCCAAGCAGGCTAATACATTACGCTCAACTCCTTATATGGACCTCAGGAAACACCCTACTCTTATTCGACTGTGGTCTCTTTCACAACCCACATAGAGTTGCCTTAAGATAGCACCACCACACATTGCATGTCCCTATGGACAGAAGACACTATGTGGCTTAGGGAGGTTGTATCTGGATTAACCCCCTTGACAGTACGTTGCTATGCAGATAAATAATAGATGTTAATAACGCTGATGTTATAGTTTTAATGTTAAATGGCTGATTTCTATGTGAACACCACTAGTTTTCTTGTTACCTGAACACTGACAAACATGTTCTTATACTTCTCATTTACATCATATGACAGGCGTAACAGCAGTCACCCTAACTTTATATACCCCTTGTCCACTCCCCTTTCCCCTACCTTTGCGGCCATCCCTCTTCACAAGAATTTTCTCGTTGACAGAAGAGCCCATAGTCACTACTAAACACCTCCACCCCCCCCATAAACCATACTCCCCCACCCCTTCTCATCCACTAAGGAGCCCCCTTTTCTAAGGAGGACTATCTAAGAGGTTTCTCTTGGCAATACCGCATTTGCTAGGAAATATCATATTGGAACCTTATATAGTGTTAACTGTGTTATAAGGGTAACACTCCCCTCTCCGCCCATTCTTATCCCAAATCCGCCCTATTGCCCTTCTCCTTTCTCCCCCCCCCTTTTTTTTCTCTTCTCTCCTTGCCATAAGGCAGGCAATTTAACGCAACTATGTCTTTAATATGTACCTCCCACAATGTCAGAGGGCTTAACATGCCAAACAAAAGAAGTAGGCTTATGAGCTACCTCACCCATGCTAAATCAAAGGTTTTATTTCTACAAGAGACCCATTGGGTGGAGGGCACACCCATCCCCTTGAACTATAAACACTACCCAATAGTAGAGACAGCCTCCTTCCCAGTGAAATCGAGAGGCATTGCGATATTGATTCATAAGGCCATACTATTTGAAAAGCTAGAAATCCATTAAGACCCCTGGGGTAGATATCTAATTTTAAACTGCAAGTTAGATGACGTCCAATACACATTAGCTAGTTATTATGGACCAAACTCCGGACAGATTCGAGCACTCAGAAAATTTCTAAGACTACTAGCCACCCACAAGACTCAAAACCTACTTTTAGCAGGTGAATTTAATATAGTCCTAGACACGACCCTAGATAGACGCTCACCAAAGCTCAAACCTTGTGACCCCCAAACTTCTAGAACTGCCAAACAATTTGCTAATCTCATTGCCCAGTATAATTTATTTGACACTTGGCGATCCCACCACCCCTCCTTTAGGGACTATTCCTACTACTCTGCAGCCCATAACACCTATACCAGAATCGATTATATCTTTTGGAAACCCCGACTATTAGATCATAATTAGTCAGTACACATGCCTAACTGTACATGGTCGGACCACTCCCCGGTTCAAATGTCCATGAGGGCCCCTAATTGTATGTCCTCCAGACCTTCTTGGAAGTTACCAGAATATCTTCTCTCATCCCCAGAACGTGTCATGTACACAGAAAGAAATTGCCAAGTTTTTAGAGATCAATGACAACGGTTCAGTTGATGAATTTTGGCTATGGGGTACCCTCAAGGCATATGTTAGGGGGCTATTTATCAAGCTAAAAGCGGAACATAGGAAACAACTGGGAGGGACCCTAGCTCAACTTCATCTAACTCTTCGGGACCTAACCTCTTCTCACATGGCATCGCTAGACCCCCAGGTATTATCCCAAATAGAAGTAATTAAAGCGAAACTAGAGGCGCTGGAATCTAAAAGGTATCAAGCTCATATTCGTCAATTTAAGCAAACCTTTTATGCTAAAGGTAACAAAGTGGACCGGCTATTAGCTAACAAGCTCAGGCAACGGACTGCGGAAGCCCGTATCCCATATATAAAAACACCGCCTACCAGCGGATATAGGCAAGGCTTTTGCCAACTATTATTCCTCCTTATATAATTTAAAAAAACTCTCCAGACTCCCCTATTCCATCCATACAACACATCCAAGAATTCCTGGACTCATTTTCTCTACCAGCTTTATCTGATGCCCAGAAAGACTTACTTGATTCTCCTTTTTGAGTAGAGGAGGTGGTATCAGCCATTAAAACTCTGAAGTCCCACAAAGCCCCAGGCCCCGAATGGGTACAGCGCCCTTTTCTATAAAACATTCCTCCCACAACTCTCTTCTCTGATTACTAGAGTTCTTTTGCTAGCCAGGCAAACTGGCTCTCTTCCATTTGAGCTACTAGAGGCTGTTATAGTAACCATCCCAAAACCAGGTAAAGCCCCTAACGCATGTGAACACTTTCGTCCCATCTCTTTAATCAACACAGATATGAAGATCCTAGCCAAACTTATGGCCTCTAGACTAAACCAAGTTCTTCCTTCATTAATCGATTGGGACCAAGTAGGTTTTACCCCTGGCAGAGAAGGGTCGGATAACACCCGGTGAATTCTCAACATTTATTTTGAAGCTAAAAGGCTGGGCCTCTCTTGTACAACCTTAGCACTCGACGCCGAAAAGGCCTTTGATCGGGTAAATTGGGCCTACCTATTCGAAGTCCTGAGCAAATTTGGTTTCCCCCCCGCATTTTCACTCATGCATTAAAGCATTATATTCCACTACCTCGGCATCTGTGAGAGGTCTAGGATTCCATTCCCCCGTCTTCCTATCACAAATGGAACAAGGCAGGGGTGCCCCCTGTCCCCACTGTTATTCACTCTTATTATGGAACCACTTGCTGAGGGGATTAGGAGTAATCCGAATATCCAAGGGGTAGAGATTGCAGGGACGACGAAAAAAACGGCACTATTTGCAGATGATTTGACTATATTTTTGGGCAATCCTTCCCATTCCCTTCCCGCTCTCTTTAACTTACTGCACCATTTTGGTCAAATTAGCTTTTACAAACTCAATGTTAGTACTGACGCTTATGTCATTAATGTATTAGATAGAGAACTTGCAGAACTTAAGAGAACATATGCATTTAATTGGTCTCAACAAAGGCTCAAGCACCTAGGAGTGTTTCTCTCCTGCAATAAATCTACTATAATTGAGTCCAACTTTTACCCCTTCTATAACATTTCCAAAAAAGCGCTGACAAATGGAGTGTTCCTTGTATCTCCTGGATGGGACGCATAGCAGCGTTCAAGATGGTACTACTCCCCAAACTTACGTACCTTTTTCTCTCACTTTCCATTCCCATGCCTTAATCCCTCATAAGTAAATTTCAGCTAGTTTGTAATAGATATATTAGGAGGAACAAACACCCCAGAGTAGCCACGAGAATAATGCAACAGCCGCACCTCAGTGGGGGTGCGGGCGCCCCTAACTTAACCTTTTATAACAAAGCTTCAAGGCTAGCTCATATACTCTCCTGGAACGTGGAATCCTGTAACAGTAAATGGAAGAATCTGGAACAAGCAACACTACCTAACTCACTCATGCTGCCGAATCTTATATGGCTACCCAAACACGTTAGATCTTTGTGGGATAGAATCCGCTCGCTACCACAAATTGCTCCTCATCCTTCTCCCATTCATTCTCTTGCAGGCCTTCTTGCGGCTCTGGCTCTTAAGGACCCTCATCCGACTCTATGGCAAGACTCTGGCATAAATTGCATAGCCGACCTGTTTCCTAACGGGCACTTCATTACGACATTGCAGTTCCATTCTGTTTACAACCCGCCGCAACTCTTGCAGTTTGAATTCTGGAGACTTTGCAGTCTGCTGAGATCGCGGGGTTTTCTTGATCAGCTGCTATGCAAACTTACTACCTGGGAGAAACGATGGGTTAATAGCATCAAGCTTCCTCGAGCGCTATCGATTTCCTATAGGAATTTGCTGAACCCCCCTACCTTCTACAAATCAGCCTACAATATGGCCTGGGAGAGAGCCCTTCACTTCCACATAAGTTTGGCGTATCTTGGTTTGAAACGAGTTTTCCTATATTTTGCTTGTCTGCCTCCCCCTCCCTTCCCTTCTCCCCTTTTATTTTCTTCTCTTTCCCCTATCCCTAGCCACCCCTATTCCCTCCCAGGTTACTCTTGTCAACAGCCTATGTTTACTACTAAATCTTTACTCTATTTAGCATTTATTTTTTACAGTCTACTTAATAACACAATCTATTAACAAAATGTATAAATGTCATAGTCCCACTTTGGTTTCGAGTTTTAGACATTACATAGTCAAACCCTGGGCAACTACCCCAGGAAACCCAGACCAGCCTTACTCCACCTGCAGCTCCTCTGTACTTGGCATATTGATGACAAAACCGGCTTCCTCCAATCTTTGCGTGGCCCCAGGAGATGGACGCTCTGGGGTGCACAGTATGATTGGAGGAAGCCGGTTTAGTTATTGCTGAGGTAAGTACAGAGGAGCTTTGGGCAGAGGATCGTCGGTCTGGGTTTTCTAAAGAAAAAGGTAAGTATTTAAAAAAACACTCTGCAATGTAAAGTTTAATGAATGTAAGTGCCCCTGTTTTGAAAGTATTTTTAAAAACCGGGCACTCATTCATTTGACTTTACATTCACTTTAATATAACAGTGTTGGTTATGCAACTCTGGGGAATGGGTAATAAAGGGATTATCTTTTTAAACAATAGTCCCTTTAAAGGGACAGTAAAGTCAAAATGAAACGTTCATGATTCAGATAGGTCATGCAATTTTAAACACCTTTCCAATTTACTTTGATCAAATTTGCTTTGTTTGCTTGGTATTCTTTGTTGAAAGCTAAACCAAGGTAAGCTCATAGGCGGATTGCTAAGCCTTTGAAGTCAGCCTCTTATCTCAGTAAATTAAAAAAAAAAATCAGTTAGAAAGTGCTAGTTCATGTGTGCCATAAAGGTAAAATTGTGCTCACTCACGTGGAGTTATGCAGGAGTCAGCACTGATTTGCTAAAATGCATGTTTGTATATAGCACTAAGATAGGGGGCAGTCTGCAGAGGCTTAGATACAAGGTAATCACATAGGTAAAAGTTGTATTAATAAAATAGTGTTGGTTATGCAAAACTGGGGAATGGGTAATAAAGGGATTATCTATCTTTTTAAACAATTTCATTTTTCAAGTAGGCTGCCCCTGTAAACCAGGCAGCCGTAACTTCATTACCCTTGCGAAGCCTAAAAAAAATAAAACAGAGAAGAAGAAAGTCTGAAATCTTTTGTAGTTTCCATATAATATTTGAAAGCTCTCACAACATTCAGATTGTGAAGAAGACCATCCTTGGAGTTCTTAAAGGGACAGTCAAGTCCAAAAAGACTTTCATGATTCAAATAGGGCATGTAATTTTAAACAACTTTTCACTTTACTTTTATCACCAATTTTGCTTTGTTCTCTTGGTATTCTTAGTTGAAAGCTAAACCTAGGAGGTTCATATGCTAATTTCTTAGACCTTGAAGGCCACCTCTAATCTAAATGCATTTTGATAGTTTTTCACCACTAGAAGGCATTGTTTCATGTGTTTCATATAGATAACATTGAGCTCATGCACATGAATTTACCATGGAGTCAACTCCGATTAGCTAAAATGCAAGTCTGTCAAAAGAACTGAAATAAGGGGGCAGTCTGCTGAGGCTTAGATACAAGGTAATTACAGAGGTAAAACGTGTATAATTATAACTGTGTTGGTTATGCAAAACTGGGGAATTGGTAATTAAGGTATTATCTATCTTTTAAAACAACACAAATTCTGGTGATGACTGTCCCTTTAAGAGCTGCACAAAAAGAAGGAACCACAAATTTCTGATTAATAATTGGGGAAAAAAGAAATATCCTAGTGTGACGAAAAGCTTTATCCTGATGAAAAATCAGACAAGAAAACTTTGCATAGGTGAAGAAAAATAAACGGTTTACAAGTCAGAAATAACTTCTTAACACGCAAAGCTAACCTCGCTAAATTTTAAATAACCTTAAAAAAATCATAACTTTTAAAAGCGCCCAAAAGTGTTATAAACTGCTAATATAAGGTGTATGTCCTCAGAAAATGTAAAGCGTGTGAACATGTTCAAACTAATAGCAGCATTACATCTGGGGAGGGGTGTGGATCCCACAAAGCAGCTTACTGTAGACCAGGGGATTGGTGGACAAGTCCACATTTTATCTGGGAGGCCTGTAACATTTCTCACTGAGAAAAGACCTTTCACTGCCTGGTTGGTAACACCTTGTCTACCGATCTGACCGACAGGGTTACAGCGAGGAGGAAAACAAAATTTATGCTTACCTGCTAAATTAATTTATTTCATGATGATGAGAGCCCACAAGCCATCACATGCAGGCTTTAGGCCCAGTCCTACAGAAAGAGGCAAAAAAAAAAAAAAAACACACTACAAAGTTTTAATTCCTCCTACTTTCCCATGATTCCTTACTCATGCATATGGCCAAGAGAAAATAAGAAAAGCAGGAAAGGGAAAGCAGGGTAAAAAGTACAAACTGGTACTGCTGCCAAATATTAATGAAAAACAAGGTCGGGTCGTGTGGACCCTTACTATCATGAAATAAATACATTTATAAGGTAAGCAAACACTTTGTTTTCTCTCATAAGATGGTGAGTGTCCACGAGCCATCACGTAGGATCCTATACTAAAACTGTGAAGTCCTAAATAGGTACTGCAACCTGCAAAAAACTTTCCTATCAAACGCTGCATCAGAAGAGGAATACAGGTCAAAATGGTAGAATTCGGTAAAAGTATGTAAATATGACCAACTAGCGTCCTTGCAAATCTGTTCAAAGGAAGCTTAATTTCTAAAAGCCTAAGAAGTTTAGACTGCTCTGGTAGAATAAGCAGTAATTCGTTCAGTGGGAGACTTCCCTGCTACTAGGTTCGCTACACAAAAGTTTTAAGCTAAGCTGCCAAGATGACTGGACAAGAGAAATGGATATATAAGGAAGAAGCATTTCTGAATTATTTAGAGGCTTAACGATAACAATTCAAGGCCCTTACTTTATCCAAGTTATGAAGTAATCTCTCAGTGTTTTTTTTCTTTTTGTCTTGGACAGAGAGATAGGACTGTTTCACATATTTAGAAGAAACAACCTTAGGAAGGAAATAATAGTTTTTGTTTATTGTGCTTTATTATGATGAAAAAAAAAACCAGGTAAAGAGAATGACATGATAGATCAGAAAGCTCAGATTGATACTCTTCTGGTCAAGGAAATACCCACGAGAATAAAAAAAAAATTTTTTTTCAAAACAACAGTTGAATGTCCACACCATGCATAAGTTCGAATGGCTGGGCCTAAAGAACACTCAAAACCAAGTTACAGGACCAGTAAACTTTGCATTTTCACTCACAGTCTAATTGATATATAAGATATGTTTAATATAAATATGTATCATCTGCTAAACAATTTATTTAAAAACATAAATTATGACTTATCAGATAATTTCCTTTCCTTCGATACAGGGAGAGTCCACAGGTGCATTCATTACTTTTAGGAATACAGAACATGGCCACCAGGAGGAGGCAAAGACACCCCAGCCAAAGGCTTAAATACCTCCCCACACACTTCCTCATCCCCCAGTCATTCTGCCGAGGGAACAAGGAACACCAGGAGAAATATCAGGGTGAAAAAGGTGCTAGAAGAAAATAACTTAAACTTAGGGCCGCCCACCAGAGAGCACGTGCGGGAGCTGTGGACTCTCCCTGTATCAAAGGAAAGGAAATTATCTGGTGAGTCATAATTTATGTTTTCCTTCTTAATACAGGGAGAGTCCACAGGGGGGGGGGCACACCCAATCTGAGGGCACCACAGCCTGTGAAAAACCCCAATCTCCCGTAAACTGCTTCAACAGAAGCAAAAGAATCAAATAAATGTTAGGAGGACCAAGTAACATTCCAACAATCATGACCGAAAGAGCCCACGCCATAAACTAGAGAAATCACTGGTCCCAAAATGAGTCCAAAAAACCCTGAGGAGTCCCGCTGTCTACAAGACCAAACGAAGAACACTCCTCCCCTAACACGAAAAGGAGGACAACCAAGACTCCCAATACCTACACTTCCGAAATAGGAAGATAAATAGCAGTAAGCTGAGACGCTAAAAAATACTGAAAGGACCTTGAGGCATGATCCCACAAAAAAAGGGAACAACAGAGGGAGATGCTCCTTGGAGAACCCGAAGAAAAGATTCCATAGAGTGAAAACCCCAAGGAGAGCGAATTACCAGACTGCAAGAGAGACTAGGACATGTATAAAATACTCCCCATCAGAACAGGTCAAAGAATATAAAATTCAAACCATCGCCTGCATCGATACCGATGCAAAAACTTTAACAGGAAATGCTAAGTTCCTGAAGAGGCAAAAAGTGTAGAACAAAATTGCCTGACAGCAAACCGCATCCTAGTGAAAGGAAATGAACAGCAACAGTTCATTAACCACGGGAAACAGACCAGACACTGAAATCTAGAATCTGTTTAGGAGCCCACATACCAGGGCAGAAGGCGACGGAAGATACAACTCGTAAGCCCCCGACTGATAGGTAGCTAGGCTAACCCTCAGGCTAGAGGAACTAGCCGTCGCATCCTGAAAAGGGACAAAGGAGAACCTCAAGAAAGGATATAAAACAGGGGGAATCAACACCACCCCACCAGAAACAGGGGGGAGGAAGGTCGCCATCCCCAAGATAACGAGGGAACAGCTACAAGCTGAGGAAAAAAGACTGACACCCTTCAGAAATAACCTTCTCACGGATCCAAAGGCGAAGATCCAGTCAAACTCCATAAGGAGGCACCCATAATGAATAAGACCAAACTACGAACTGAAGTCGCAGCATAAGAAAGACAATCGGATACCCTGACACCTGCTCCTGACAGTCAACCCAAAAGGGGTGACAAAGTCAAGGAGGGCAAGGAAGATAAACAACCCAAGCGCTAAAAGATCCACAGATCATCCTAAGGATCCCTTTATGACTGGGACAAGCACGGACGCCAAAAAAACCTATACCAGATTCTATACCTATACCGGAACACACAGAAGGAGAGAGCCTTGACCTCCTGCCAAACTCTCACGACAGAAAAAGGACCTGTTTCAGAAAAAAAAAAACGACTGGATAACAACAGAAAACCAAGTCCCCAGAGTATCAACCTCTGCTTTGGAAGGCTAGCTGACACCAGAAGTCCACAACAGATCAGAAAGCAGGAGCTTTGCCTGGGTTCAAACCCACTGACGAAGATTCCCAAAAATAGAAGGGATCCCGAAATACACTCTCCGACCCATGGTAGAGATAAATCCAAAACGCCCCAGAAGATCAAGTAAGTATCCTAGAACAGGGAACGATCAACCGCATACTAGAGACCGGAGCGGACAATCCAGAAACAGGATGATATCTGGAAGATATAGGAGCAACAACGCCAATCCGAAAAAATGGAACTAGGCTAAACATCACCCCCGCACAGTACCAACAGAAGTCTGAAGGAAAACTGCAGGGCAAACCAATAGAGCACTGAAACTCAAAAAGGCCTAAAATTACTTCCCGTCTGAAAGACCAACCCGCATCCAAAAAACCAACCTGGAGTCTACCCAGGAACTCCAATCCAAAACCAACCCCAAGGATGAAAAGGACAATGGAATTCCTAAAACTTCTAGCAGGCGATGGAGAAAACTAGAACCTACAAAAGTAGGAGCAACCAGAACCCAGGGAGCAGGAAACTGAACTAACAGCCCCCTAGATCCCAAGAAAACTAGGATCAGAACGGGGTTACTGAAACGATAGGGCCCTGAAAATCCGGATATCCTCAACATGAGGACAGGAAGGGAGAGAGAACCTCATAGCAACCCTCAAGAGGAAGAAAAAAATAAACCCTGCATAGAGAGTATAAAAAAGAACAAGAAAACCCCAATGGAGCACCATAGCGGGGGAAGAATATAACCCCTGTGAGAAGGAACCGGAAAAACCAAGATGATTTAACTAGGACCAGCCCAACATCTAGGATAGAAGGGCTTCCTCCGGACCAAAGGAACAAGGAATAACCTCTTTAGAAGAAGAAAGAACAGAGATAACTAATACCCAACCAGGACCAGCCCGATATGTAGGATACAAAACATCTGTTCAAGGGTTTTAAAATGGAAATTCTAACGTTCTAGCAGAGCCAGAAAAGGGAGAATAATAAACAGAAAAACATATGAGCTCCAACGCATAAACATAGTCTTTTTCTAATATATCTTCCACTGAAAGAGATAACAATCGCAATTATGAAGATCGCTAGTACCAGAAAAAACCCAGAGAAACAAACTCGAGTTCTAAAATAGAAGAAAATAAAAACGTATCCTAACTGGATTATAAAAGATATTAGGCACACACAAGTGATAGCCAAAGGGAAAGTGAAACAGACAGGTCCAGCCCGCCCTGCGACACCATTCCTCAAGATGTGTGAACTGAGAAACTGATACAACAAAACAAAGAAAAATAAACTAAGACGAGAAGGAATAAGATCACTATCTCTCCAGTCGTCTAAACAAGCTCGCTATCCGATTCAGAAGACTGAGATTCCGCTGACAGATCAGCCAACGTCGCCAAAACTTCTCTCAGAACTATATGCAGAAGAGCCAATCTAAATCTAAAAGCAAAATTCAACTCTGTCGGAGTATCAGGGGGCTCCGACTCTGGAGGTAGCACCTCTGAAGCCTCAGAGGACACTGCATCCCCAGAAGACAGATCAGATACCATCGTCCTCTTACATGCCGGACCTTGGTTAGGATCACACGGATTAAGTCTTCTCTTGCACGTGGCAGGAAGATGTAAATGCGCTAAAGCCAGAGATATGGCCATGCGAAACCGTGCAGTAACCTCTGGTGGAAAGAGACGTTCTTCAGGAGAAGGGGTAACGGTATTCGGGACAACTGGTGGTGTAGGAACAGAAGATTCTAGGGATAAAAACCTCATGGGATGCAGAATCCTCAGATGCGGATGGCTCAGTGTTCTCAAACCTCTCAACAGTGTAAGAGGAGAACACCCTATGGTGATATATGGAACATAATTGAGAGGGCTGAGATACCCGGGCCTCCTCACAATATACACAAGTATCAAAATCTGACTCAGAGGAACCCCCCTCTAACATATCAGAATCCTTCATAACTCAACTAAGTAGCTTATGGACAAAAACAACTGGCACTATACACCCCCAATGGCTGGGGCACTCACCACCTCCTATGACCCAGACAGGTAGAGAAACAGATCCTCTCCGCAGAAGCTCGGTCAGGAATATAGAAATGGAGAAACAAAAAAACGTGACCGCACCCGGTCACATGGTGCAACGTGCAAGAACCCTCCCGCTAAGGAAAAGGGCGCCAGTGTAATAAAACTGCGCAGCAAGAAAATTACCTGTACGTTCCGTAATGGCATATGAGCCCCAAACATCTAAAAGTCTCCTACACCAAAGCAGTCAGAATCACATAAACATGAATAAAGTTCCCACTGTTCAATAATCCCCCTCAGGAGATATTAACCCTTGATTCCATAAAGATAAAGGAGTCCCACTGAGACCCTGTCTTCTTATTTTACGTTAACATGCAAGTAAAAATTGAAACAATCTTACCGGAATCTATGCCGTGGAACAGCAACACAGTCCTTCAAGTTTGACAGATGGTAGCAGCGCTTCTGACATGGACTTGAGTACAGAAAGCAGGCAGTGAAAGCTTATGGAGCTGTTAATGAGTCAAGATGGTTTCGCAGAAAGACTCTCCCTGCATCTCTGGACTCTAACCTTCATCAATGCTCTCACTGAGAGGCTGACAAGACTACTAAAAACTCCAGTCCCATCTCAAAGAGTACTACTCTTCATAAGGAACTACTACATAATTATTCCGACACTTCTCTGCCAACCTCCTGTGACGAAAGGCAAAGAATGACTGGGGGATGAGGGAAGTGGGGGAGGTATTTAAGCCTTTGGCTGGGGTGTCTTTGCCTCCTCCTGGTGGCCAGGTTCTGTATTCCCAAAAGTAATGAATGCAGCTGTGGACTCTCTGTATTTAGAAGGAGAAACATTTTATTTATTAAATAAACTTACCACAATCTTGCAAGAAATGAGGTTGTGATGTTCTATAAAGACAGCCTCCAAAAATAAGGGGTGAGTCTCTCCGTGGACTACTCTAATGAAAGTGTCTATCATAATAAGTCTTTGCATATTTATTTTTATGCAGGCTTGCTCCTGACCACATGCAGACTAGTAAAATAAAGGTGCAATCACACATACGTCATCACCACTAACTGCCTGTTACCATTAAATATACCACAACTACTTTTTGGATCAGTGTTTTTACTGCAGGAAGCATATATTATTTTTATCTAAGCCAGATCTGACATTTTTCCATCACAGACTGTATTCCAAAAGAAGCACAGACAATGTGACCTCACACCACAAATCAAAGCATTTGCAGCTGTCAGGAGAGGAATGGGTGCCCGGAGCCACCTCCATGTAACCTGACCGCATGGATAGCCCTGCTCACCATCCAACATAAATCCTCACCCCAACTACATTAGCACAGAGTGTTTTTATTGCAGGTAGCAGCATATATCATCCATGTACACATAGATAATGATACTGATGGCAATGTTACACTGTACATGTTCCAGTACTATTGACGTAAGTGTTAATGCACGGATCATGCACAAGTACCAATGAGTGTTCACAACAGCACCTCCGTAATAGGACCTGTATAATGAATATTAAGGAGGGTTTGGAAATCATTAAACAATCTGTTTCATTTTGTAATAAAAATAATAGAAGTGAATTGCTCATTTTTAATTCATATTAAAACGTTAACATCCATGCACAAAAAAAAAAAAAAAGGTTTACTGTCCCTTTAACGTTCCATGGAGGGGAAGCAGGCCTGACAACCGGTCTTATCCTGACCAAAGCTTGAACAAAGGCTTGAATGTCAGAAAGTCTTGAAATCTTGTGATACAAGACTGAAAGGGCAAAAATTTGGCCTTTAAGTGAACTGGCTGGTAAACCCTTACCCAGACCATCCATCAAAACATTTAAAAATTTCAGTTGGAACTCTTTTAGAGCTCCACCAATTCTTAGACTCAAAATCTCAAATCGGGAAAGGAAAACTTTCCAGATTTTGTGATAAATGCATCTTGTAACAGGCTTTCTGGCTGGAATCAAAGTGTCTAACACTTTTTATGAAAAGGTCCCTTATCAAAGCCTCAAATCACTCAATGTGACGGCATGGCGATTGAATGTCCGATTTTGACTCAGAAAGTGTTTTTAGATAAAGTGTTAAACACTTTGATTAAAGCCAGAAAGCCACAAGACATATCTATTACAAAATCTGGAAAAAAACATAATTTATGCTTACCTGATAAATGTATTTCTCTTGTGGTGTATCCAGTCCACGGATCATCCATTACTTATGGAATATATTCTCCTTCCCAACAGGAAGTTGCAAGAGTCCACCCACAGCAAAGCTGCTATATAGCTCCTCCCCTAACTGCCATATTCAGTCATTCGACCGAAAACATGCAGAGAAAGGAAAAACCATAGGGTGCAGTGGTGACTGTAGTTCAAATGAAAGAATTACCTGCCTTAAAGTGACAGGGCGGGCCGTGGACTGGATACACCACAAGAGAAATAAATTTATCAGGTAAGCATAAAATATGTTTTCTCTTGTTAAGTGTATCCAGTCCACGGATCATCCATTACTTATGGAATACCAATACCAAAGCTAAAGTACACGGATGATGGGAGGGACAAGGCAGGTACTTAAACAGAAGTTACCACTGCCTGTAAAAAAAAACCTTTCTCCCAAAAATAGCCTTCGAAGAAGCAAGGTATCAAATTTGTTAAATTTGAAAAAGTATGAAGCGCAGACCAAGACTCCGTCTTGTAAATCTGTTCAACAGAAGCCACATTTAAAAAAGGCCCAAGTGAAAACCACAGCTCTAGTAGAATGAGCTGCAATCCCTTCAGGAGGCTGCTGTCCAGCAGTCTCATAAGTTAAATTAATTAAGCTTTTTAACCAAAAAGACAGAGAGGCTGCTGAAGTCTTTTGACCTCTCCTCTGTCCAGAATAGACAACAAACAAGGTTTGATGAAAACTGTAGTAACTTGTAAGTAAAACTTTAAAGCACAAACCACGTCCAATATTGTGTAATAGACGTTCCTTCTTTGAGGAAGGATTAGGATACAAGCATGGAACAACTATCTCTTGAGTGATGTTCTTGTTAGATACCACCTTAGGAAAAAACCCAGGTTGGTACGCAGGACTACCTTATCCGTACGAAGGACCAGATAAGGAGAATCACATTGTAACACAGATAACTTGGAGACTCTACGAGTCGAGGAAATAGCTACCCAAAAGGAACTTTCCAAGATAAAGATTGATATCTATGGAACAAAAAAGGTTCAAACGGAACTTCTTGAAGAGCCTTAAGAACCAGGTTTAAGCTCCATGGTGGAGCAACAGTTTTAAACACAGGCTTGGATCTAACCAAAGCCTGACCAAATGCCTGAACGTCTAGAATACCTGCCAGGCGCTGGTGCAAAAAAATAGACAGAGTAAAAATCTGTCCCTTTTAAGGAATTAGCTGACAACCCTTTTCTCAAAAACATCTTGGAGAAAAGATAATATCCTGGGAATCCAGGCTTTACTCCATGAGTAACCCTTGGATTCATAACAATCAGATATTTACACCATATCTATGTTCAATTTTCCTAGAGACAGGCTTTCATGTCTGTATTAAGGTATCAATGACTGACTCTGAGAAGCCATGCTTTGATAACATCAAGCGTTCAGTCTCCAGGCAGTCCATCTCAGATTGATTCTATTTAGATGGTTGAAAGGACCCTGAGGTAGAGGGACCTGTCTCAGAAGCAGAGACCGTGATGGAAAGGATGACATGTCCACCAGATCTGCATACCAGGTCCTGCGTGGCTACGCAGGCGCTGTCAAAAACACCAAAGCCCTCTCCTGCTTGGTCTTGACCTCCGGAGGAAATCCCACTCCCCCGGAAGAAAAGTCTGACGACTTAGAAAATCCACCTCCCAGTTCTCAACACCTGGGATATGGATAGCTGATAGACAAGAGTGAGTCTCTGTCCAGTGAATTATTGTAAGACTTCTAACATCACTAGGGAACTTCTGTTCCCCCTTGATGGCTGATGTAAGCCACAGTCGTGTATATTGTCCGACTGAGTATGATGTACCTCAGAGTTGCTAACTGAGGCCAAGTCTGAAGAGCATGGAATATCACTCCCAGAATATTTATTAGAAGGAGGGTCTCCTCCTAAGTCCACTATCCCTGAGCCTTCAGGGAGTTCCAGACTGCATCCCAACCTAAAAGGCTGGCATCCATTGTAACAATTGTCCCATCTGACCTGCGGAAGGTCATACCCTTGGACAGATGGACCCGACATAGTCACCAGAGAAGAGAATCTCTGGTCTCTTGGTCCAGGTTCAACAGGGGGACAAATCTGTGTAATCCCCGTTCCTCTGACTGAGCATGCATAGTTGCAGCGGTCTGAAATGTAGACGTGCAAACGGTACTATGTCCCTTGCCGCTACCTATTAAGCCGATTTCATTCATGTACTGAGCCACCGAAGGGCGCGGATGGGATGAAAAACACGGCAGGAATTTAGAAACTTTGACAACCTGGACTCCGTCAGATAAATTTTCATTTCTACAGAATCTATCAGAGTCCCTAGGAGGGAAACCCTTGAGATTGGGGATAGAGAACTCTTTCCTTGTTCACTTTCCACCCATGTGATCTCAGAAATGCCAGTACTACGTCCATATGAGACTTGGCAATTTGGATGTTTGACGCCTGTATCAGGATGTCGTCTAACTAAGGGGCCACTTCTATGCCCCGCGGCCTAAGGACCGCCAAAGCGACCCCAGAACCTCCATAAAGATTCTTGGGGCTGTAGATATCCCAAAGGAAAGAGCTACAAACTGGTAATGCCTGTCTAGAAAGGCAAACCTGAAAAACGAAGGTGATCTTTATGCATCACAATGTGAGGATAAGCATCCTTCAAATCCATTGTAGTCCTCTATTGACTCTCCTGGATCATAGTTAAGATGGTACGAATAGTTTCCATCTTAAATGACGGAATTTTGAGGAATTTGTTTAAGATCTTTAGATCCAAAATAGGTCTGAAGGTTCCCTCACCTTGGGAACCACAAACAGATTTGAGTAAAAACTCTGTCCCTGTTCCTCTCTTGGAACTGGATGGATCTCGTACACAATGTAAGAATGCCTCCTTTTTTATCTGGTTTGCAGATAATTGTGAAAGGCAAAATCTCCCCTTTTTTGGGGGGGGAATCTTTGAAATCCAGAAGATATCTCTGGGATATAAATTCCAATGCCTAGGGATCCTGGGCATCTCTTGCCCACGCCCGGGCGAAGAATGAAAGTCTGCCCCCTATAGGATCCGTTACCGGATAGGGGTCCGTTCCTTCATGCTGCCTTAGAGGCAGCAGCAGGCTCCTTGGCCTGCTTATCTTTGTTCCAGGTCCAATTGTCTCCAGACCGCCTTGGACTGAGCAAAAATTCCCTCTTGTTTTGCCTTAGAGGAAGTGGATGCCACACCTGCCCTGAAGTTTTAAAAGGCACGAAAATTAGGCCTTTTTTGGCCCTTGATTCCTATCCTGAGGAAGGGCATGACCTTTTCCTCCAGTGATATAAGCAATAATCTCCTTCAAACCAGGCCCGAATAGGGTCTGCCCCTTGAAAGGAAGTTAAGTAGCTTATTTATTAAAGTCACGACAGCTGACCATGATATAAGCCATAGCGCTCTGCGCGCCAGTATAGTAAAAAAACATAATTTATGCTTACCTGATAAATTTATTTCTCTTGTAGTGTGTTCAGTCCACGGGTCATCCATTACTTATGGGATATATTCTCCTTCCCAACAGGAAGTTGCAAGAGGATCACCCAAGCAGAGCTGCTATATAGCTCCTCCCCTCACATGTCATATCCAGTCATTCGACCGAAACAAGACGTGAAAGGAGAAACTATAAGGTGCAGTGGTGACTGGAGTTATAATTTAAAAATTTAGAACCTGCCTGAAAAAGACAGGGCGGGCCGTGGACTGAACACACTACAAGAGAAATAAATTTATCAGGTAAGCATAAATTATGTTTTCTCTTGTTAAGTGTGTTCAGTCCACGGGTCATCCATTACTTATGGGATACCAATACCAAAGCTAAGTACACGGATGATGGGAGGGACAAGGCAGGAACATTAAACAGAAGGAACCACTGCCTGTAGAACCTTTCTCCCAAAACCAGCCTCCGAAGAAGCGAAAGTGTCAAATTTGTAAAATTTGGAAAAAGTATGAAGTGAAGACCAAGTTGCAGCCTTGCAAATCTGTTCAACAGAGGCCTCATTCTTAAAGGCCCAGGTGGAAGCCACAGCTCTGGTGGAATGAGCTGTAATTCTTTCAGGAGGCTGCTGTCCAGCAGTCTCATAGGCTAAACGTATTATGCTACGAAGCCAAAAAGAGAGAGGGGTAGCCGAAGCCTTTTGACCTCTCCTCTGTCCAGAGTAAACGACAAACAGAGAAGAAGTTTGTCTAAAATCTTTAGTTGCCTGTAAGTAGAACTTCAGAGCACGGACCACGTCTAGATTATGCAAAAGACGTTCCTTCTTTGAAGAAGGATTAGGACATAATGATGGAACAACAATCTCTTGATTAATATTCCTGTTAGAAACAACCTTAGTTAAAAACCCAGGTTTAGTACGCAGAACTACCTTGTCTGAATGAAAGATCAGATAAGGAGAATCACAATGTAAGGCAGATAACTCAGAGACTCTTCGAGCCGAGGAAATAGCCATCAAAAACAAAACTTTCCAAGATAAAAGCTTAATATCAATGGAATGAAGGGGTTCAAACGGAACACCCTGAAGAACTTTAAGAACCAAGTTTAAGCTCCACGGAGGAGCAACAGCTTTAAACACAGGTTTAATTCTAGCCAAAGCCTGACAAAAGGCCTGGACGTCTGGATGCTCTGCCAGACGTTTGTGTAAAAGAATAGACAGAGCTGAAATCTGTCCCTTTAGCGAACTAGCGGATAAACCCTTTTCTAAACCCTCTTGTAGAAAAGCTAATATCCTAGGAATCCTAACCTTACTCCATGAGTAACTCTTGGATTCGCACCAATATAAATATTTACGCCATATCTTATGGTAAATTTTTCTTGTCACAGGTTTCCGAGCCTGTATTAATGTATCAATAACCGAATCCGAAAACCCACGCTTTGATAGAATCAAGCGTTCAATTTCCAGGCAGTCAGCCTCAGAGAAATTAGGTTTGGATGGTTGAAAGGACCCTGAATTAGAAGGTCCTGCCTCAGAGGAAGAGACCATGGCGGACAGGACGACATGTCCACTAGGTCTGCATACCAGGTCCTGCGTGGCCACGCAGGCGCTATTAGAATTACTGATGCCCTCTCCTGTTTGATCCTGGCAATCAGCCGAGGTAGCAACGGAAATGGTGGAAACACATAAGCTATGTTGAAAACCCAAGGGGCTGCTAATGCATCTACCAGCACCGCTCCCGGGTCCCTGGACCTGGATCCGTAACAAGGAAGCTTCGCGTTCTGGCGAGATGCCATGAGATCCAGATCCGGTTTGCCCCAACGACGAATCAGTTGAGCAAATACCTCCGGGTGAAGTTCCCACTCTCCCGGATGAAAAGTCTGGCGACTTAGGAAATCCGCCTGCCAGTTCTCTACGCCTGGGATGTGAATCGCTGACAGGTGGCAAGAGTGAGACTCTGCCCAGCGAATTATCTTCGAGACTTCCAACATCGCTAGGGAACTCCTGGTTCCCCCTTGATGATTGATGTAAGCCACAGTCGTGATATTGTCCGACTGAAATCTGATGAACCTCAGCTTTGCTAACCGAGGCCAAGCTAGAAGAGCATTGAATATTGCTCTTAATTCTAGAATGTTTATTGGGAGGAGTTTCTCCTCCTGAGTCCACGATCCCTGAGCCTTCAGGGAATTCCAGACTGCTCCCCAGCCTAGAAGGCTGGCATCCGTTGTTACAATCGTCCAATCTGGCCTGCGAAAGGTCATTCCTTTGGACAGATGAACCGGTGACAACCACCAGAGAAGCGAATCTCTGGTCTCCTGGTCCAGATTTAGCAAAGGGGACAGATCTGAGTAATCCCCGTTCCATTGACTGAGCATGCATAGTTGCAGCGGTCTGAGATGCAGGCGCGCAAATGGCACTATGTCCATCGCCGCGACCATTAAGCCGATTACCTCCATGCACTGAGCTACTGATGGGCTTGGAACGGAATGAAGGACACGGCAAGCATTGAGAATCTTTGATAACCTGGACTCCGTCAGGTAAATCTTCATCTCCACAGAATCTATAAGAGTCCCTAGAAAAGGAACCCTTGTGAGTGGTAACAGAGAACTCTTTTCCACGTTCACTTTCCACCCATGCGACCTCAGAAATGCTAGAACTATCTCTGTATGAGACTTTGCATTCTGAAAACTTGACGCTCGTATCAGAATGTCGTCTAGGTACGGAGCCACCGCTATGCCTTGTGGTCTTAGTACCGCCAGAAGTGAGCCCAGAACCTTCGTAAAAATTCTCGGGGCCGTGGCTAACCCGAAGGGAAGAGCCACAAACTGGTAATGCCTGTCTAGAAAGGCAAACCTCAGGTACCGATAATGATCTTTGTGAATCGGTATATGAAGGTAAGCATCCTTTAAGTCCATAGTGGTCATATATTGACCCTCTTGGATCATGGGTAGGATGGTTCGAATGGTTTCCATCTTGAACGATGGTACCCTTAGGAATTTGTTTAAGATCTTTAAGTCCAAGATTGGTCTGAAGGTTCCCTCTTTTTTGGGAACCACAAATAGATTTGAGTAAAATCCTTGTCCCTGATCCAATCGCGGAACTGAGCGGATCACCCCCATGATTAAGAGGTCTTGTACACATTGTAGAAATGCCTCTCTCTTTACTAGGTTTGACGATAACCTCGAAAGATGGAACCTCCCTTGTGGAGGAGAGGTTTTGAAATCCAGAAGGTATCCCTGAGATATAATCTTTAACGTCCAGGGATCCTGCACATCTCTTGCCCAAGCCTGGGCAAAGAGAGAAAGTCTGCCCCCCACTAAATCCGTCTCTGGATAGGGGGCCCTGTCTTCATGCTGTCTTAGGGGCGGGAGTAGGCTTTCTGGCCTGCTTGCCCTTGTTCCATGACTGGTTGCCTTTCCAACCCTGTCTGTAACGAGCAGTAGTTCCTTCCTGTTTTGGAGCGGAGGAAGTAGATGCTGCTCCTGCCTTGAAGTTACGAAAGGCACGGAAATTAGACTGTTTGGCCCTGTCCTGAGGAAGGGCGTGGCCCTTACCTCCCGTAATGTCAGCAATAATTTCCTTCAAGCCGGGCCCGAATAAGGTCTGCCCTTTGAAAGGAATGTTAAGTAGTTTAGACTTGGAAGTTACATCCGCTGACCAGGATTTAAGCCAGAGTGCTCTGCGCGCCTGTATGGCGAATCCGGAATTTTTAGCCGTAAGTTTGGTTAGATGTACTACGGCATCTGAAACAAACGCATTAGCTTGCTTAAGGGTTCTAACTTTGCTCAAGGCCTCATCCAACGGCTCTGTGCGAATCGCCTCTTCCAGAGACTCAAACCAGAATGCCGCTGCAGCCGTGACAGGCGCAATGCATGCAAGAGGCTGCAAAATAAAACCCTGTTGAACAAACATTTTCTTAAGATAACCCTCTAATTTTTTATCCATTGGATCTGAGAAAGCACAGCTATCCTCCACCGGGATAGTGGTACGCTTGGCTAACGTAGAAACTGCTCCCTCCACCTTAGGGACCGTCTGCCATAAGTCTCGTGTGGTGGCGTCTATAGGGAACATTTTTCTAAATATCTGGGGAGGGGAAAAAGGCACACCGGGTCTATCCCACTCCTTATTTATAATTTCTGTAAGTCCTTTTGGTATAGGAAAAACGTCCGTACACACCGGTACCGCATAGTATCTATCCAACCTACACAATTTCTCTGGAATTGCCACCGTGTCGCAATCATTCAGAGCCGCTAATACCTCCCCTAGTAACACACGGAGGTTCTCAAGCTTAAATTTAAAATTTGAAATTTCTGAATCCGGTCTCCCCTGATCAGAACCGTCACCGACAGAATGAAGCTCACCGTCCTCATGTTCTGCAGATTGTGACGCAGTATCAGACATGGCTCTCGTGTCATCAGCGCGCTCTGTCCTTAACCCAGAGCTATCGCGTTTGCCCCTTAATTCGGGCATATTATATAATACTTCTTTCATAACATTAGCTATCATGTAAAGTGATTTGTAAGGGCCTAGATGTACTAGGTGTCTCAATCCTACGCATCTCCCGAGCGGGAGACGCAGGTACTGACACGTGAGGAGAGTTAGGCGGCATAACTTCCCCCTCGTTGTCTGGTGATAGCTTCTTTATCGGTACAGATTGACTTTTATTCAAAGCAATATCAATACAATCGTTCTATTGGGCTCCACATTGGCTTTTGAACATGATGAACAAACAGTTTCCTCTGAATCAGACATGTTTAAAACAGACTTAGCAAGGAAACTAACAAGCTTGGAAATCACTTTCAATAAGTTTTACAAGCAATACAAAAAACGCTGCAGCGCTTCAAAAATACAGATATAATTAAATAATTCTTAACAAGAAGTGTATTATTAGCAGAGGATTGCACCCATTAGCAAAAGGATGATTAACCCCTCAATACCCAAAACGGATAAAACAGATATCAATTAAGATTTAACGCTTTTAATCACAGTCAGCACACTGTCACAGATCTGCTGTGACTGATTACCTCCCTCACAAATGAAATTTGCAGACCCCTGAGCTCTCTAGAGACGTCCTGGATCAAGGAGGAAGAAGCAGAAAGACTGTGCAATAATTTTAACTGCGCAACAAGGCGCTAAAACAAGGGCCCTCCCACTCCAATCACAACAGTGGGAGCCCTGATATAACGGTTTCCATGCAGAAAAATGTTAGCCATGTGGAAAAAAAATCATGCCCAAAGCGATTTATCACCAAAGTACCTCACAAAAACGAATAACATGCCAGTAAACGTTTTATTAAAAAAACAACATTTTTCAATGTCATGCAAAGCTATCACTAAGCCTGCTACCAGTCGCTACCACTGCAGAGAAGGCTTAAGTATTATTTCAGTGTTAACAGTATTTTCTCAGTCAAATTCTAGTCCCTAGAATATAACTCGACTGCGCATACATTTATCAGCCTGATACCAGTTGCTACTACTGCATTTAAGGCTGTACTTACATCATACGGTAACAGCAGTATTTTCTTAGTCAATTCCATTCCCAGAAAATAAAGTACTGCACATACCTCATTTGCGGAGGACCCCGCATGCTATTCCCAGTTTCTGAAGTTACGCAATTCCTCAAAATGTCGAGAACAGCCAGTGGATCTTAGTTACACCTGCTAAGATCATAGATAAAAAACGCAGGCAGTTTCTTCTTCCAAATACTGCCTGAGATAGAAAAACAGCTCCGGTGCCATTTAAAATAACAAACTTTTGATTGAAGAATAGTTAAGTAAAAACTCCAGCTCCTCTCGCGACCTCCTTCTTTGTTGAGGGTTGCAAGAGAATGACTGGATATGACATGTGAGGGGAGGAGCTATATAGCAGCTCTGCTTGGGTGATCCTCTTGCAACTTCCTGTTGGGAAGGAGAATATATCCCATAAGTAATGGATGACCCGTGGACTGAACACACTTAACAAGAGAAACAGAATTCTTAGCCGTTAGTCTAGTCAAATGAACAAAGGCATCAGAAAACAAAGGAATCGCTAACTGTAAAGCCTCATCAAGAGACTCAACCCAGAACGCCGCAGCAGCAGTGACAGAAGCAATGTATGCCAGGGGCTGCAGGATAAAACCCTGTTGAATAAACATTTTTTATCCATTGGATCTAAAAAGCACAACTGTCCTCGCCAGAGGTAGTGGTACGCTTAGCTAGAGTAGAAACTCTTCTCTCCACCTTAGGAACTGTCTGCCAGAAGTCCCGTGTGGTGGTAACTATTAGAAAACATTCTTCTAAAAAATAGGAGGGGAAGAGGATGGCACACCTGGTCTATCCCATTCCTTATTAAAAAATTTTTTAGTAAACCTCTTTAGGTATTGGAAAAAACAAAATTTATGTAAGAACTTACCTGATTAATTCATTTCTTTCATATTAGCAAGAGTCCATGAGCTAGTGACGTATGGGATATACATTCCTACCAGGAGGGGCAAAGTTTCCCAAACCTCAAAATGCCTATAAATACACCCCTCACCACACCCACAATTCAGTTTAACGAATAGCCAAGAAGTGGGGTGATAAAAAAGTGCGAAAGCATATAAAATAAGGAATTGGAATAAATTGTGCTTTATACAAAATCATAACCACCACAAAAAAGGGTGGGCCTCATGGACTCTTGCTAATATGAAAGAAATGAATTTATCAGGTAAGTTCTTACATAAATTATGTTTTCTTTCATGTAATTAGCAAGAGTCCATGAGCTAGTGACGTATGGGATAATGACTACCCAAGATGTGGATCTTTCCACGCAAGAGTCACTAGAGAGGGAGGGATAAAATAAAGACAGCCAATTCCTGCTGAAAATAATCCACACCCAAAATAAAAGTTTAACGAAAAACATAAGCAGAAGATTCAAACTGAAACCGCTGCCTGAAGTACTTTTCTACCAAAAACTGCTTCAGAAGAAGAAAATACATCAAAATGGTAGAATTTAGTAAAAGTATGCAAAGAGGACCAAGTTGCTGCTTTGCAAATCTGGTCAACCGAAGCTTCATTCCTAAACGCCCAGGAAGTAGAAACTGACCTAGTAGAATGAGCTGTAATTCTCTGAGGCGGAGTTTTACCCGACTCAACATAAGCAAGATGAATTAAAGATTTCAACCAAGATGCCAAAGAAATGGCAGAAGCTTTCTGGCCTTTTCTAGAACCGGAAAAGATAACAAATAGACTAGAAGTCTTACGGAAAGATTTCGTAGCTTCAACATAATATTTCAAAGCTCTAACAACATCCAAAGAATGCAACGATTTCTCCTTAGAATTCTTAGGATTAGGACATAATGAAGGAACCACAATTTCTCTACTAATGTTGTTGGAATTCACAACTTTAGGTAAAAATTCAAAAGAAGTTCGCAACACCGCCTTATCCTGGTGAAAAATCAGAAAAGGAGACTCACAAGAAAGAGCAGATAATTCAGAAACTCTTCTAGCAGAAGAGATGGCCAAAAGGAACAAAACTTTCCAAGAAAGCAATTTAATGTCCAATGAATGCATAGGTTCAAACGGAGGAGCTTGAAGAGCTCCCAGAACCAGATTCAAACTCCAAGGAGGAGAGATTGACTTAATGACAGGTTTTATACGAACCAAAGCTTGTACAAAACAATGAATATCAGGAAGAATAGCAATCTTTCTGTGAAAAAGAACAGAAAGAGCAGAGATTTGTCCTTTCAAAGAACTTGCGGACAAACCCTTATCTAAACCATCCTGAAGAAACTGTAAAATTCTCGGTATTCTAAAAGAATGCCAAGAAAAATGATGAGAAAGACACCAAGAAATATAAGTCTTCCAGACTCTATAATATATCTCTCGAGATACAGACTTACGAGCCTGTAACATAGTATTAATGACAGAGTCAGAGAAACCTCTTTGACCAAGAATCAAGCGTTCAATCTCCATACCTTTAAATTTAAGGATTTCAGATCCTGATGGAAAAAAGGACCTTGTGACAGAAGGTCTGGTCTTAACGGAAGAGTCCACGGTTGGCAAGAGGCCATCCGGACAAGATCCGCATACCAAAATCTGTGAGGCCATGCCGGAGCTACCAGCAGAACAAACGAGCATTCCTTCAGAATCTTGGATATTACTCTTGGAAGAAGAACTAGAGGCGGAAAGATATAGGCAGGATGATACTTCCAAGGAAGTGATAATGCATCCACTGCCTCCGCCTGAGGATCCCGGGATCTGGACAGATACCTGGGAAGTTTCTTGTTTAGATGGGACGCCATCAGATCTATTTCTGGAAGTTCCCACATTTGAACAATCTGAAGAAATACCTCTGGGTGAAGAGACCATTCGCCCGGATGTAACGTTTGGCGACTGAGATAATCCGCTTCCCAATTGTCTATACCTGGGATATGAACCGCAGAGATTAGACAGGAGCTGGATTCCGCCCAAACCAAAATTCGAGATACTTCTCTCATAGCCAGAGGACTGTGAGTCCCTCCTTGATGATTGATGTATGCCACAGTTGTGACATTGTCCGTCTGAAAACAAATGAACGATTCTCTCTTCAGAAGAGGCCAAAACTGAAGAGCTCTGAAAATTGCACGGAGTTCCAAAATATTGATCGGTAATCTCACCTCCTGAGATTCCCAAACTCCTTGTGCTGTCAGAGATCCCCACACAGCTCCCCAACCTGAAAGACTTGCATCTGTTGAAATTACAGTCCAGGTCGGAAGCACAAAAGAAGCCCCCTGAATTAAACGATGGTGGTCTGTCCACCATGTTAGAGAGTGTCGAACAATCGGTTTTAAAGATATTATTTGAGAAATCTTCGTGTAATCCTTGCACCATTGCTTCAGCATACAGAGCTGAAGAGGTCGCATGTGAAAACGAGCAAAGGGGATCGCGTCCGATGCAGCAGTCATAAGACCTAGAATTTCCATGCATAAGGCTACCGAAGGGAATGATTGTGACTGAAGGTTTCGACAAGCTGCAATCAATTTTAGACGTCTCTTGTCTGTTAAAGACAGAGTCATGGACACTGAATCCATCTGGAAACCCAGAAAGGTTACTCTTGTCTGAGGAATCAAAGAACTTTTTGGTAAATTGATCCTCCAACCATGATCTTGAAGAAACAACACAAGTCGATTCGTATGAGATTCTGCTAAATGTAAAGACTGAGCAAGTACCAAGATATCGTCCAAATAAGGAAATACCACAATACCCTGTTCTCTGATTACAGACAGAAGGGCACCGAGAACCTTTGTAAAATTTCTTGGAGCTGTAGCTAGGCCAAACGGCAGAGCCACAAACTGGTAATGCTTGTCCAGAAAAGAGAATCTCAGGAACTGATAATGATCTGGATGAATCGGAATATGCAGATATGCATCCTGTAAATCTATTGTGGACATATAATTCCCTTGCTGAACAAAAGGCAATATAGTCCTTACAGTTACCATCTTGAACGTTGGTATCCTTACATAACGATTCAATATTTTTAGATCCAGAACTGGTCTGAAGGAATTCTCCTTCTTTGGTACAATGAAGAGATTTGAATAAAACCCCATCCCCTGTTCCGGAACTGGAACTGGCATAATTACTCCAGACAACTCTAGATCTGAAACACATTTCAGAAATGCTTGAGCTTTTACTGGATTTACTGGGACACGGGAAAGAAAAAATCTCTTTGCAGGAGGTCTCATCTTGAAACCAATTCTGTACCCTTCTAAAACAATGCTCTGAATCCAAAGATTGTGAACAGAATTGATCCAAATTTCCTTGAAAAAACGTAACCTGCCCCCTACCAGCTGAGCTGGAACGAGGGCCGCACCTTCATGTGGACTTAGAAGCAGGCTTTGCCTTTCTAGCTGGCTTGGATTTATTCCAGACTGGAGATGGTTTCCAAACCGAAACTGCTCCTGAGGATGAAGGATCAGGTTTTTGTTCTTTGTTGAAACGAAAGGAACGAAAACGATTATTAGCCCTGTTTTTACCTTTAGATTTTTTATCCTGTGGTAAAAAAGTTCCTTTCCCACCAGTAACAGTTGAAATAATGGAATCCAACTGAGAACCAAATAATTTGTTACCCTGGAAAGAAATGGAAAGCAAAGTTGATTTAGAAGCCATATCAGCATTCCAAGTTTTAAGCCATAAAGCTCTTCTAGCTAAGATAGCTAGAGACATAAACCTGACATCAACTCTGATAATATAAAAAATAGCATCACATATAAAATTATTAGCATGCTGAAGAAGAATAATAATATCATGAGAATCACGATGTGTTACTTGTTGCGCTAAAGTTTCCAACCAAAAAGTTGAAGCTGCAGCAACATCAGCCAAAGATATAGCAGGTCTAAGAAGATTACCTGAACACAGATAAGCTTTTCTTAGAAAGGATTCAATTTTCCTATCTAGAGGATCTTTAAACGAAGTACCATCTGACGTAGGAATAGTAGTACGTTTAGCAAGGGTAGAAATAGCCCCATCAACTTTAGGGATCTTGTCCCAAAATTCTAATCTGTCAGACGGCACAGGATATAAATGCTTAAAACGTTTAGAAGGAGTAAATGAATTACCCAATTTATCCCATTCCTTGGAAATTACTGCAGAAATAGCATTAGGAACAGGAAAAACTTCTGGAAAAACCACAGGAGCTTTAAAAACCTTATCCAAACGTTTAGAATTAACATCAAGAGGACCAGAATCCTCTATTTCTAAAGCAATTAGTACTTCTTTAAGTAAAGAACGAATAAATTCCATTTTAAATAAATATGAAGATTTATCAGCATCAACCTCTGAGACAGAATCCTCTGAACCAGAGGAATCATCAGAATCAGAATGATGATCTTCATTTAAAAATTCATCTGTAGGGAGAGAAGTTTTAAAAGATTTTTTACGTTTACTAGAAGGAGAAATAACAGACATAGCCTTCTTAATGGATTCTGAAACAAAATCTCTTATATTATTATCAGGAACATTCTGCACCTTAGATGTTGAAGGAACTGCAACAGGCAATGGTACTTTACTAAAGGAAATATTATCTGCTTTAACAAGTTTGTCATGACAATCAATACAAACAACAGCTGGAGGAATAGCTACCAAAAGTTTACAGCAGATGCACTTAGCTTTGGTAGATTCAGCACTTAACAGCGATTTTCCTGTAGTATCTTCTGACTCAGATGCAACGTGGGACATCTTGCAATATGTAAGAGAAAAAACAACATATATAAAGCAAAATTGATCAAATTCCTTAAAAGACAGTTTCAGGAATGGGAAAAAATGCCAAAGAACAAGCTTCTAGCAACCAGAAGCAATAAAAAATGAGACTAAAATAATGTGGAGACAAAAGTGACGCCCATATTTTTTCGCGCCAAATAAGACACCCACATTATTTGGCGCCTAAATGCTTTTGGCGCCAAAAATGACGCCACATCCGGAACGCCGACATTTTTGGCGCAAAATAACGTCAAAAAAATGACGCAACTTCCGGCGACACGTATGACGCCGGAAACGGAAATAGAATTTTTGCGCCAAAAAAATCTGCGCCAAGAATGACGCAATAAAATGAAGCATTTTCAGCCCCCGCGAGCCTAACAGCCCACAGGGAAGAGTCAAATTTTTTGAAGGTAAGAAAAAATTGAATCAAATGCATTATCCCAAATATGAAACTGACTGTCTGAAAATAAGGAAAGTTGAACATTCTGAGTCAAGGCAAATAAATGTTTGAATACATATATTTAGAACTTTATAAACAAAGTGCCCAACCATAGCTTGGAGTGTCACAGAAAATAAGACTTACTTACCCCAGGACACTCATCTACATATAGCAGATAGCCAAACCAGTACTGAAACGAGAATCAGTAGAGGTAATGGTATATATAAGAGTATATCGTCGATCTGAAAAGGGAGGTAAGAGATGAATCTCTACGACCGATAACAGAGAACCTATGAAATAGACCCCGTAGAAGGAGATCACTGCATTCAAATAGGCAATACTCTCCTCACATCCCTCTGACATTCACTGCACGCTGAGAGGAAAACCGGGCTCCAACTTGCTGCGGAGCGCATATCAACGTAGAATCTAGCACAAACTTACTTCACCACCTCCATCGGAGGCAAAGTTTGTAAAACTGAATTGTGGGTGTGGTGAGGGGTGTATTTATAGGCATTTTGAGGTTTGGGAAACTTTGCCCCTCCTGGTAGGAATGTATATCCCATACGTCACTAGCTCATGGACTCTTGCTAATTACATGAAAGAAACATCAGTACACACCGGCACTGCATATTATTTATCCAGTCTACACAATTTCTCTGGCCCTGCGATTGTACACATTCATTCAGAGCAGCCAAAGCCTCCCTGAGCAACAAGTGGAGGTTCTCAAGCATAAATTTTAAATGTAAAAATATCAGAATCAGGTTAAATCATCTTCCCTGAGTCAAAAAAATCACCCACAGACTAAGCATATTGTGAGGTAGTATCATACATGGTTCTTAAAGCGTCTGTATGCTCTGTATCTACCCCCAGAGCTATCTGCTTTCCTTTAATTTCAGGTAGTCTGACTAATACTGCTGCCAGAGTATTTTTCACCACCTTTGCCATGTCTTGTAAATAAACGCTATGGACGCCCTTGATGTACTTGGCGCCATTTGAGCGTGAGTCCCTGAAGCGGGAGTCGAAGGGTCTGACACGTGGGGAGAGTTAATCGGCATAACTTTCCCCTCGACAGAATCCCCTGGTAAAATAAACGCTATGGGTGCCCTTGATGTACTTGGCGCCATTTGAGCGTGAGTCCCTAAAGCGGGAGTCAAAAGGTCTGACACGTGGGGAGAGTTAGTCGGCATAACTACCCCCACGACAGAATCCTCTGGTGATAATGTTTTTAAAGACAAAAAATGATCTTTATTGTTTAACATGAAATCAGTACATCTGGTACACATTCTAAGATGGGGTTCCACCATGGCTTTAAAACATAATGAACACAGAGCTTCCTCTATGTCAGACATGTTAGAACAGACTAATAATGAGACTAATAAGCTTGGAAAACACTTTAAATCAAGTTAACAAGCAAATATATAAAACGTTACTGTGCCTTTAAGAGAAACAAATTTTGTCAAAATTTGAAAAACAGTGAAAAAAGGCAGTAAAACAAACAAAATTTTTACAGTACATGTAATAAAGTAACAGAGCATTGCACCCACTTGCAAATGGATGATTAACCCCTTAATGCAAAAAACAGATAAAAAAAACGACAGACTTTTTAAAAACAGACACAACAAAACTGCCACAGCAGAGCTGTGGATTACCTTCCCTATAAACGATTTTGGAAGTCTTTTTAGCCCTTTAGAAATGTCCTGTAGTATTCATGGGACTGCTGAGGGAATCTGGATAATTCATTTTGTAATTTTAACTGCGCAAAAAAGCGCTAAATTAGGCCCCTCCCACTCATATTACAACAGTTGGAAGCTTCAGTTAACTGTTTCTATGCAAAATTTAAGCCAGCCATGTGGAAAAAACTTAGGCCCCAATAAGTTTTATCACCAAACATATGTTAAAAAACGATTAAACATGCCAGCAAACGTTTTAAAACACATTTTTACAAGAGTATGTATCTCTATTAATAAGCCTGATACCAGTCGCTTTTACTGCATTTAAGGCTATACCAACATTACAGTGTTAACACCAATGTACGTTAAAAAACGATTAAACATGCCAGCAAACGTTTTAAAACACATTTTTATAAGAGTATGTATCTCTATTAATAAGCCTGATACCAGTCGCTATCGCTGCATTTAAGGCTTTACTTACATTACTTCGGTATCAACAGTATTTTCTTAGTCAATTCCATTCCTAGAAAAATATTTTACTGCACATACCTTATCTGCAGGAAAACCTGCACGCCATTCCCCCTCTGAAGTACCTCACTCCTCAGAATGTGTGAGAACAGCAAATGGATCTCAGTTACGTCTGCTAAGATCATAGAAAAACGCAGGCAGATTCTTCTTCCAAATACTGCCTGAGATAAACAGCACACTCCGGTGCCATTTAAAAACAACAAACTTTTGATTGAAGAATAAACTAAGTATAAATCACCACAGACTCTCACGACCTCCTATCTATGTTGAGGCTTGCAAGAGAATGACTGAATATGGCAGTTAGGGGAGGAGCTATATAGCAGCTTTGCTGTGGGTGGACTCTTGCAACTTCCTGTTGGGAAGGAGAATATATTCCATAAGTAATGGATGATCCGTGGACTGGATACACTTAACAAGAGAAAATATTTTCTGGATTTGAGTCTAAGAATTACCTCTTGAACTATTTTAGAATTCCTTAAATTATAACCCATCAGTTAAATATGAATCTGTATTTTATTAGTTTGAATATGAATTTATAGGTCATGTTACTATGGAATAGCTGTTAATATATATATAAAAAAATATTCCAAATGCAAGAATTTATTTTGAAAAACACAAATGTGTGATGCAGTCCCTAAATATACCTTTAACTTTCCTGTATCATAACTTTTTTAGCATGTAAAAATAGAAAATCCTACTTGTTTTTCAATTCAGGATTTTAACCTTATTATTTAAATTAATATATCCAGATTTTGTTTGAATTATTCTTTAAAAGAACAGTCTGTAGTATTTTTCTTAAATATTCATCAGCTTCTGTGCTGTTGAATATTTAAGGAGGTAGAAACCCCTGGAGTATTAAAAGGGTCACAAGTCATATATCTTTATATTTTAATCAGAATAGGGATAACTGAGTACAGCTGTGAATCTTGAATGTGAGAAACTCTAAATGTGTCTGATATAAACACACACACTTATAAGGAAGATTTAACAAAATGTGATAACATTTTGGTGAACAACACGCACAAACATTATTTAGTCTTGTAAAATATTTAGAACTGGTAATTATATTGTTTTATCCCTTGGTGGTAAAAACTTCCAGAAGCTTTTGCTTCCACCTGACATAGTTTAAGCCTGTTAGGGTTTCACAATCTTCTGAATTCATTATACAATCCATTCTGTACAAATGACTCTTGCTGGTTGGAAACAGATACCCTATAGTCTCCATGATGGTTCTATGTGGTTATGCAAACAAACCCACGTAGTAATGTCCCCAAGGTCCCCCATAAATCTGTGGGCTATCACTTTTCTCTGCTCTATTTTTTGTGGAAAATTTTCATTTCTTCATTCTCACTTTAAAATTAAAGACAACCAAATAGGTGCTCTTATTCTAACCCAAAGAAGCATTGAAATCAAGACATTTATGTTTAATCTCTTCCTGTAGAGTGGTTGAGACGTTTCAGGAAACATAACACAAATGTTTGTGTGATCCATGGGTAATCAGTATTTTTTTCATAGATTTTTTATTTTTTTTCAAGTTCTTAATTTTCCATCATCCATTGCAAGAAACTGCATTTTTGGATGGCAGAACCTTATAAGGGTTTTTACTTCAAACTTTTAATTTGTTATAAAGAAGGAATAAAATGTTCATCCATTGAAACTGTGAATAATGTTTTTAAGTTGTTCTCCGTTTAAAAATGGAGGAACTTCATTAAAACATACCATCATTAAGCAGGTCTATGTAGGCTGTTAGTTCTATTTTGTAGGCTAGCTGTTATAAATGGCTTGTTCCTTCAAGCCTACACTTTTTTCCATGTGATACAGTTCCAGGTATGACTGTGATGTTCCTCGAGTTGTATGTAACACACACACCTGACTCTAGACATTTTTGTTTTCTTAAAACAACACCTTATGCTAGTGACGAGTGTCAGTATCCTCCAATAAAGCAGTGGGAGCCTTACTTGTCAGATAGTCACAATTCAGTCCTTAGCTTCCAGACATGCACTTTCTCTTAAATTCAAAATCAAAATAAAACACTTGGTAAACGTTTACCAACCAAATCAAATTCCCTCTTATTACAGTTTGTTACGGTATAACCCTGATATCGAGGGTTAATACCAGATGAAAGATGCCCTTAATATGGGAATAGCAACACACAAACCCAGTTAATACCCTGCCGGGGAAAATACACGAAATCTTTCTTTCCTTAAAAAAGGCAAAAGAATAATTCAAAGTAGCAATTCTCCCCAAACATCTTGAGGGTAAAACAGGAATCAGCCAGAGCTGTGGGTTTATTGTTCTTAAATACACATTTTTACACATTAGTACCACCCACAGGGTTTTGTAAAACAACCAATAAATACATACAATACTCTCAGACACTCCCACACAAAATCCTCCCCTCTGCCTGTGATACAATTACCTTACACAATGGTTGATGCAGTTACCTTACACAATGGTTGATACAATTACCTTACACAATGGTTGATGCAGTTACCTTACACAATGGTTGATACAATTACCTTACACAATGGTTGATGTAATTATCACAGAGAGAAATACAGTTCAATTGCCATGGAGCCAAAGTCTTTCGTTATACAAATGGGCTACATGGCATAGCTATCTGGGGTATCACTGTTCAAATAGGGCAAGTACCGAATGACCCGGCTTTCGTGTCTTTGCAGGTGAAAAGTAAGCATTTCAACATGGGGCCATAGTCTAAAGGCAGCAGGCGGGCAACCAGGCTCCTCCAATGCACAGTGGCGAGATTGGTCTTGTCACATCTCTCCCCTTTTCCAAACAGACTAACAGGGTATCTGACCTCCTGCCGGTCAGTGCCCTGGTTAGTCCAGCAACCCACCCACAAAACACAATCAACAGTACAGCTCCACCCACAATAAATGGTCACTACACCTGGGTAGAGGAGAAACTTGTCCATGTCCAGGTGCCTCACCACGGCTGTGTGGGGGACTGGTACGCTGAATTGGTGGGTTGCGATGTGGGCAGAGACCAGCAGTACACTGCCCTGGTGCCAGCACTACCATGGAAGTAGCCTGGTGGGAGCCTGGTTGCTGGAGGGGGAGACCGACTGTCTCCCCTTTGGATACATAGCTGTGCTGCTGGAGGGGGAGACAGATCGTCTCCCCTTTGGACAAAGCACCATGCTGCTGTGGGGGGAGACCGACTGCTAAACAGCCCTGTTGCTGGGGGGCAGGACCGACTTGTCCCTACCCCCTGTGCTGTAAGTGCAGAGACCATGGTGCCATCTGCACGGTTGTGGGGCTTACTGTCTCCCCCTGGTGCGTTAAGCTGCCGCTGGGGAGAGGGGGTAACAAGCTCCTCTTCCATACGTACGTCCAGCTGCTGGGGAATGGAGACTGGGCTCCCGATTCCCTGCATATTCCTCTGCTGCTGGGGGACAGGACCAACTGTCTCTGCCCCCTGTAACTCAGCCTGCTGCTGGGGAATGGAGTCTGGGCTCCCAATTCCCTGCAGGACCGGTGGAGAGACCTCGGTCCCATCTCTACCGGCCACCTGGGGTCCTTCCCAGTAAAACTCCACAATATCTTCCCAGCTGAATGGGTCTGGATCTTTCATCTTGCTGTTCTGCTGAGCCTTCCCAATGGAGTGGAAGAGATCTCGGTAGTCCTGCTCCAGTTCCCACTCCAGGGCTGCTAAGTGAGCCAGGTCTGGCTCTACCTCAGGGGGGTCAGCCCAGTCATGCTTACCCTCCCTCTCGTAGAAAATGTCCTGAAGTCTGGTCTGCGCAGGGCTCCCGAAGTCAGGCTCTGCAAAGGACTCCCATAACAAGCCAGGACCATCAAACTCCTCTCCCTCTGGTTTGTCATGCTCGGCTGTCCAGGGTATATACTGTGCCATATACCACCAGAGCGCCTGGTAGGCATCCTCCAGCCATAGCTCCTGCCATACCCGGTGCTCTAGTTCCTTCACCCATTCCTCCAGGGGCTGCTCTCCCAGGAAGGGCATCCGCAGGGCCACTTGCTTCTGCAACCGCTGCTCTTCACTGGGGAGACTCTCACCCCACTGGTATTGTACATTATCCAGGGCCTGGTACCAGATGCCTTTCCTTAATGCATCCCGGCAATCCAGGTCCTCCTCCTCGTATAAAACTGCTGGTTCCATTCTGTTGCTTTTAGGGTTGCTGTACTGGGACATGCGTTGCCCCAACTTTTAAATCCCCGGATGTGTAGTTGCTCTTCTGGGCGATGAGGACAATCACGTCGCTTGCCACCAGTTGTTACGGTATAACCCTGATTTTGAGGGTTAATACCAGATGAAAGATGCCCTTAATATGGGAATAGCAACACACAAACCCAGTTAATACCCCCCTGGGGAAAATACACAAAATCTTTCCTAAAACAGGCAAAAGAATAATCCAAAGTAGCAATTCCCCCCAAACATGAGACCAAGCTCCATCTTGAGGGTAAAACAGGAATCAGCCAGAGCTGTGGGTTTATTGTTCTTAAATACACATTTTTACACATTAGTACCACCCACAGGGTTTTGTAAAACAACCAATAAACACATACAATACTCTCAGACACTCCCACAAAAAATCCTCCCCTCTGCCTGTGATACAATTACCTTACACAATGGTTGATACAATTACCTTACACAATGGTTGATACAATTACCTTACAGTTCAATTGCCATGGAGCCAAAGTCTTTCGTTATACAAATGGGCTACATGGCATAGCTATCTGGGGTATCACTGTTCAAATAGGGCAAGTACTGAATGACCCGGCTTTCGTGTCTTTGCAGGGGAAAAGTAAGCATTTCAACATGGGGCCATAGTCTAAAGGCAGCAGGCGGGCAACCAGGCTCCTCCAATGCACAGTGGCGAGATTGGTCTCGTCACTCAGTTATCACCAAGGCAGCAGCCCAAATGGAATTGATCAATTAAATGAAAATAATTTAAAATCAAAGAAAGGTTTTCTACATTTGATGGCACTGTGAAATGCATCAAGGGGAAATGTATAAAACTTTACTTTAAATTATTATATTCACTAAATCTTTAATGTAGTAATGGAAGCTGGTCCATTGTATTCTTTTGACAATTGCTACAAGAAAAGGTCAGAGATGGTGGTGATACATCCGGGACTATTCATTCAACCTTGGACAGTTTTTAACACTTTGTTACTACAGTGAGTGAGTTTGGACAAGGGTAAAAGCATGCATACATTTTCAAAAAATGGGTTAAAAATCATTCTGGGAATTTAGAATTTTGTGTTATTTTAAACCTTATATTTTTATGGTTAGATATTTTCTGTATAAATGGTAAGATGGTGAATAGTGACAAAAATAATACATTTTACTTTTAAATATTGTTACTGAACAACATAGATATAGTCCACGAGGGTTCACGTGTGCAAATATTTCCCTCCTGACCACTAGGAGTGGGCTAGAGACACCCTTACAGACCAGAACATTAAATTCCTCCGACTTACCACGATCCTCAGTCATACATTTAGCCAAGTAGATGAGGAAAAAAGAAAAGCAGGAAAGAAAGCAGAACAAAGAAGTGCAAAACAAGTAATGACACCACCCAAGCAAAAAGAAAGGGCAGGTCTTGTGGACTTTCGCCATCATGAAAAATCAGGTAAGCATTTGTTTTGTTTGTTTTTACACAATAAAACTTTGAAAGAGTGTATAAAGAAAACCAAGTAGCTACCTTACAAATCAATATAAGCCTTTTTATGAAAGGCCCAAGAAGTAGCAACTAGAGGAATGAGCTGTAATGTGCTCAGAGGACGTTTTCCCTGCAACCAAATAAGCCTTGCGAATTAAAGCTTTAAAGCTGGATAACAAGAAGGAACCTGATTGATAGTACCTGTAGATACCACCTAAACAAGAAAAGCCTTATCCTGATGAAAAATCGGAAAAGGAGGTTTGTATGACAAAGCTGAAAGCTCAGAGACACTTCTAGTAGAAGAAATAGCTAGAAAAAAAAAAGAACCTTACGGGATAAAAGCTGAAGGTCTAAACCATGTATCAGCTAAAAAGGAGGACTTTGAAGGACTCTCAAAAACTGAAAAAGATTCAAAGGATGAGAAACTGGACAAATAATTTGTTTAATTCTGATCAGACCCTAAACAAAGGCCTAAAAGTCAGGAAATATAGCAATTTTCTTATGAAACTAAACAGAAAGAGCCACAACTTGACCCTTGAATAAACTGGCCGATAAACCTTTAATCCTGCAGGAACTCAAAAATAATTTGACTGTAAACTTTGCAAGAACACTATGCAAAAAAGGTTTTTCAGACCTTATGATAAATATGTCTGGTAACAGGTTTCCTGGCCTCAATCAGGGTATTAATAACCTTGTCAGAAAAACCTCTCATACAGAATTAAGCGTTTGATCATCAATGCGTTCAAATTTTGAGATCCTGATAAAAGAAAGGGCATTAGAGGAAGCCTCCAAGGCGGGCACAAGGACTTCTGCACCAGACCTTCAAAACAAATCCTGCAAGGCCACGCCGGAGCAATCAGAATTGCTGAGGCTTGTTCCTACTTCATTCTTATAACTCTACGTAACATAGAGGAAAAATGTACATCAGATTAAACGGTCACGGGACCACTAGGGCATCTATCTGGCACAATACTGAGACAGTTTGCGATTCAAATGAGAGGTCATGAGATCTATCAGGCCCCAATGTCCCACAATTTGGTTGAAAATTTGCTTATTCAGAGACCATTCACAACGGTAATAAGACTGGTGACTGAGAAAGCCTGCCTCAATTGTTCACCTCCAAAATGTGAATGGCAGAAATCCTGAAATGATGGCTCTCTGCTTAACTGATGATGCGTGACCCTTCCCTCATCCCTAAGGAACTGTAAGTTCCTCCCTGATGATTGACATAGGACATTGCAATACATTGTCTGTCTGGAATCTCAGAAAATATTTGTGTCTGAGGTCAGGCCAAATTTGGAGAGCCCTGAAGATTGCACAGAGTACTAGAATATGTATTTGTAAACTTGTCTCCTGAGGAGACCAAACTCTCTGCACTCTCCAAGACCCACATACGGCACCCCAACCTAACAGGCTGGCATCTGTGGAAATTGCTATCCACACTGGACAAAGAAAGGGGGCTCCCTGAACCAAGGACTGGGGAGTCTGCCACCAAGTCAAGGTCTTGAGATCTAACAGAATCCTCAGACACATCCTTATGATCCCCATTCCATAGATGCAGCATCTGCAACTGGAGGGCTTGAAGATGAAATCTGGCAAATGGAACTGCATCTAAGGCAGCCTTGATGAGACCCACCACTTCCATGCACTGAGCAACAGAAGGGAGAGGATTCAGCTGCAGAAGGGCACAGACCTGTTACAGCTTCAGTCTGCGCTGATCTGTCAGAGACAAATACATAGTCACGGGATCGATTACAAACTCCAGAAAAGACACAAGTCTGAGAAGTTAATGAGCTTTTTGGAAGATTTTTTTGCCAACCGTGACTTTGAAGCAACTGAAGAAAAATCAGAGTGTGAGACACAGCAAGTTTATAACATGGAGCCTGAACCAGATTGTCGTCCAAGTTAGAAACTACAGAAGTTCCTTGAGCTCAAACTACAGACAACAAAGCTCCCAGTACTTTTGTAAACAGTCTAAGAGCTGTAGCTAGGCCGAAAGGGAGGGCCATAAACTGATAATGCTTATCTAGAAAAGCAAATCTTGACATGATCCCTGTGAATAGAGATATGCAAATAAGCATCTTTAAAGGTCTATGGTAGAAAAAAACTGACCCTCCTGCACTTAAGGAAGTAAAGTATGAATTGTCTCCATCTTGAAATTAGGAACTTCAAGGAATTTGTTCAATATTTTGAGATCCAAAACAGGCTAAAAAAACCCATAAATTATGCTTACCTGATAATTTCATTTCCATTTGTATGGGAAGAGTCCACAGTTGCATTCCTTACTTGTGAGAAATACTGAACCTGGCCACCAGGAGTGGACAAAGACACCCCAGTCAAAGACTTAAATACCTCCCCCCCACTTCCTCATAACCCCAGTCATTCTGCCGAGGGAACAAGGAACAGTAAAAGAAATATCAGGGTGAAAAAGGTGCCAGAAGAAAAAAAAATTACATTTAGGGCCGCCCATCGGAGAACATGGGTGGGAGATGTGGACTCTTCCCATACAGATGGAAATGAAATGATCAGGTAAGCATAATTTAGGTTTTCCATCTTAATATGGGAAACATATACCCAAGCTCTAAAGTACACGGAATGCTAACGGGAGGGAATGAGAGGCGGACCTTAATCTGAGGGTACCACAGCCTGCAAAACCTCTCTCCCGAAAGCTGCTTCAGCAGAAGCAAAAACAGCAAACTTGTAAAATTTTGGAAAAAGTATGCAAGGAGAACCAGATAGCCGCCTTATAAATCTGATAGATAGAGGCCTCATTTTTGAAGGCCCAAGAGGAATCACTGCTCTCGTAGAATGAGCCGTAATCCTCAGAGGAGGCTTATGTCCCGCCGCTTCTATGCTAAACGGATGACACTCCTCAGACAAAACATAAGGAAGTTGAAGAGACCCTCTGACCCCTACGCTTCCTGGAAAAGAGAACGAACAGAGAAAGAGGTTTGTCTAAATTCCTTCGTGGCCTGAAGATAGAACTTCAAGGCACAAACCACATCCAGAAATATGTTGTAAACGTTCCTTCGATGGAGGATTAGGACATAAGAAAGGAACCACAATCTTTTGATTGATGTTGAGAATTGACACAACCTTAGGAAGAAAACCTAACTTGGTTTGTAGAACAGCCTTATCGGCATGAAACACCAGATAAGGAGGGTCGCATTGCAAGGTAGCAATCTCAGAGACTATGCACGCAGTAGCAATAGCTAGTACAAAAAGGACCTTCCAAGACAACAATTTAAAGGGACACTGAACCAAATTTTTTTCTTTTGTGATTCAGATAGAGCATGCAATTTTAAGCAACTTTCTAATTTACTCCTTTATTATCAAATGTTCTTCATGCTCTTGGGATCTTTATTTTAAAAACAAGAATGTAAGTTTAGATGCCGGCCAATTTTTGGTGTACTACCTGGGTTGTTCTTGCTGATTGGTGGATAAATTCACTCACTACTAAACAAGTGCTGTCCAGGGTTCTGAACCCTGGCTCCTTAGCTTAGATGCTTTCTTTTTCAAATAAAGATAGCAAGAGAACAAAGAAAAATTGATAATAGGAGTAAATTAGAAAGTTGCTTAAAATTGCATGCTCTATCTGAAAGAAAAAAAAATTGAGTTCAGTGCCCCTTTAATGTCTACTTCATGCATAGGCTCCAACGGAGCCCGTTGCAAAACCTTAAGGACAAGATTTAAACTCCAAGGAGGAGCCTTAGATCTAAACACAGGTCTGATCCCAGCAGCAAAACAAATGGCAGCACATCTGGAAGCTCGACAAACCTCTTGTGCAGTAACTTACAGACAGGGCCGAAAACTGTCCCTTCAGGGGACTTGCAGAAAAGCCCTTCTCCAGTTCATCCTGGAGAACAGAATAAGTAGGTCCTCCACACCTTATGAAAGATGCGACGAGCAACCATCTTACGAGCTTGAATGAGAGTAAAAATAACTCTCTCCGAAAACCCTCTCTTGGCTAGGACTAAGTGTTCAATCTCCACGCAGTCAGCCTCAGAGAATCTAGACATTGATGAACAAAGAGACCTTGGTCAGCAGGTCCCTGCAACAAGGTAACTTCCACGGAGGAGATGATGACATCCCCATTAGATCCGTGAACCATATCCTTCGTGGCCAAGGCGGAGCAGTCAGTATCACTGACGCCTGCTTGACTCGAGCCACTACACTAGGAAGTAGTGGTAACGGTCAGAAAGGATAAATTCGATTGAACCTCTAAGGCACCGCTAATATCCGTTAGCTCCGTCTGAGGATCCCTGTACCTCGACCCCTATCTGGGTAGCTTGGTATTGAGACTTTATAAGATCTTCCTCTTGCAAATCTCTGCAAACACTCAGGATGGAGAGACCATTCTGCCGGATGAAAGGATTGTCTGCTGAGGAAATCCGCTTCCCAGTTGTCCACACCCGGAATGTGGATCGCTGACAACGAACAAATGCGGATCTCCCCCACACCAGAATCCGAGATACTTCCCTCATAGCTAGGGAGGTTCTCGTTCCCCCCTGATGGTTGATGTAAGCCACCGAGGATATATTGTTTGATTGGATCTGATTAACTGGGATAAACCCAGCAGAGGCCAAGCCTTCAGAGCATTGTATATTGCCCGAAGATCCAAAATGAGATCAGGAGCCTTACATCCTGAGACCAGATGCACTGTGCCTTCCTGGCACCCCGAACAGCTCCCCATCCTGACAGACTCGCAACCGTAGTCACAATCACCCAGGATGCTCTAGAGACGGATGTCCCTCAGGACAAGTGATCCGGACAAAACCACCAAGAGAGTGATTCTCCTGATTGGTTGTCCAGAGAAATCTGTTGAGACAGATCAGAATGATCGCCGTTCCACTAGTTTAGCATGCGCAGTTGCAATAGTCTGAGGTGAAACCTGGCAAAGGAAATGATGTCCAAGCTGGACACCATGAGACCAATCACCGCCAAACACAAAGCCACAGATGGCCTTAAGGAGATCTGGAGGGCAAGACATGTTGAAGCTAGCTTGCAACGTCTCTGGTCTGGACATATTCTCATGTCTATGGAGACTATTATAGTACCCGAGAATTCTACCCTGGTACTTGATACAAGAGAACTCTCTCTAGATTATCTGTCATCAATGGGATCGAAGAAGACGGAGGAGATATTCCGAATGGTCCACTCTTCGAAAAATTTCTTTAGCTAGACCAAACGGAAGAGCAATAAACTGTAAGTGCTGGTCCAGGAATCTATCATGGTCATGAACTACTCCTCTCAAACAAGTGGAAGAATGGACCTTATTGTTTCCATCTTAAACGAGGGGACATATAAAAACCTGCTTAAGCACTTTAGGTCCAGAATCAGACGGAAAGTTCCCTCCTTCTTATGAACCATGAAAAGGTTTGAATAGTATCCTAAATCTCTCACTGCAATAGGCACCGGGACAATAACTACTAGAGGACAGATCCCGTACACACCCCAGAAAGGCTTCCCTCCTTTCTGGTCAGGAAGACAGGAGGAATCTGCCCTTGGGTGGCTGAGACTTAAATCCTATGTTGTAAGCCTGAGCTATGACCTCCAGGACCCATGGATCCTGCACGTCCCTGAACCAAGCAACTGAAAAGAGCGACATACTGCCCCCAACATGATCTAGAAGAGGACCGGGACCGCCCATTCATGCCGACGTAGACTTGCCGGGCTTCTTGCTCTGCTTGGATTTATTCCAGGACTGAGCCGGCTTCCAAGAACTCTTGGTTTGCTCTGTCTTAGCAGAGGACTGCTGACATGGGCTTTATCAGAATGAAAAGAACGAAAATCGTCTCTTAGATTAGTTCATATACTCTTGTGGTAGGAGGGCACCCTTGCCCCCTGTGACCATAGAGATAATGGAGTCCAGGCCTGGAACAGACAAATCATTTCCTTAAAGGGAGGAAAGAAGTCTAGACTTAGAAGTCATATCCGCAGACCATGACTTCAGACAGAGCCCGACGGGCCTGAACAGAAAAAGCTGAAACCATAGCATTCAAGCGAATAAACTGCATAATAGCAGTACAAATAAAAGAATTAACATCCCTCAAGGCTGTAAATCTTCTCTGAGTAAGGTCGAGGGGATCCTCCACCCTGATCAATCCTATAAGGAGTCACACCAGAAGGTAGTTTCTCCAGTAACCGCGGCAAATGCCGCCGCCGGTTGAAACAAATATCCCGTATGTTGAAACATCTTAACATAGATCCCATATTTTATCCATGGGCTTTTCAAATGAAGACTATCCTCAAGCAGGATAGTAGTACGTTTAGCAAGGGTGCAGATAACGCCATCCCATTTAGGGACGGAACCTCACAACTCCATTGAGAGTCCAGGACCGGGAACAATTTCTTAAAGGGAGAAGTGTGGAAAAAGGAATCCAATCCTGTCCCATTGATTCTTAATAATGTTCGCCATCTAACAGGAGCAGGGAAGGATAAGGTACCACCCTGTCCTCAAACTCTATCCAATTGAGGAATTAAAGGCTCATCAGGCAATTTGGCTTCTAGAATCTCTGAATTCACCAAAAACTTCCTTTAGAAGAAATCGCAAATTCCTAAACTAAAGTCTGGTTCATCCGCAGCCGAAGGTTTAGAGGCAGCAGACTCCGACCCATACTGAAGTCTCAGAAAGAACTTAATCCTTGGATAACCCTCAGTTAAATTCAATTATCTGATGAACTCTGGGAAGGAGTGCAATATGCAACATTTCGCATGAGCTTAGCAGGGCGAGGTAAAGCATTAAAGGTTGCAGACTCCACCGTCTGAACTGCGCAGTAACGTCTGGTGAAAAAACAGAATTTATGTTTACCTGATAAATTACTTTCTCCAACGGTGTGTCCGGTCCACGGCGTCATCCTTACTTGTGGGATATTCTCTTCCCCAACAGGAAATGGCAAAGAGCCCAGCAAAGCTGGTCACATGATCCATCCTAGGCTCCGCCTACCCCAGTCATTCGACCGACGTTAAGGAGGAATATTTGCATAGGAGAAACCATATGATACCGTGGTGACTGTAGTTAAAGAAAATAAATTATCAGACCTGATTAAAAAACCAGGGCGGGCCGTGGACCGGACACACCGTTGGAGAAAGTAATTTATCAGGTAAACATAAATTCTGTTTTCTCCAACATAGGTGTGTCCGGTCCACGGCGTCATCCTTACTTGTGGGAACCAATACCAAAGCTTTAGGACACGGATGAAGGGAGGGAGCAAATCAGGTCACCTAAATGGAAGGCACCACGGTTTGCAAAACCTTTCTCCCAAAAATAGCCTCAGAAGAAGCAAAAGTATCAAACTTGTAAAATTTGTTAAAAGTGTGCAGTGAAGACCAAGTCGCTGCCCTACATATCTGAGCAACAGAAGCCTCGTTCTTGAAGGCCCATGTGGAAGCCACAGCCCTAGTGGAAGGAGCTGTGATCCTTTCAGGAGGCTGCCGTCCGGCAGTCTCGTAAGCCAATCTGATGATGCTTTTAATCCAAAAAGAGAGAGAGGTAGAAGTTGCTTTTTGACCTCTCCTTTTACCAGAATAAACAACAAACAAGGAAGATGTTTGTCTAAAATCCTTTGTAGCATCTAAATAGAATTTTAGAGCGCGAACAACATCCAAATTGTGCAACAAACGTTCCTTCTTCGAAACTGGTTTCGGACACAGAGAAGGCACGACTATCTCCTGGTTAATGTTTTTGTTAGAAACAACTTTTGGTACGTAAAACCACCTTATCTGCATGGAACACCAGATAAGGAGGAGAACACTGCAGAGCAGATAATTCTGAAACTCTTCTAGCAGAAGAAATTGCAACCAAAAACAAAACTTTCCAAGATAATAACTTAATATCAACGGAATGTAAGGGTTCAAACGGAACCCCCTGAAGAACTGAAAGAACTAAGTTGAGACTCCAAGGAGGAGTCAAAGGTTTGTAAACAGGCTTGATTCTAACCAGAGCCTGAACAAAGGCTTGAACATCTGGCACAGCTGCCAGCTTTTTGTGAAGTAACACAGACAAGGCAGAAATCTGTCCCATCAAGGAACTTGCAGATAATCCTTTTTCCAATCCTTCTCGAAGGAAGGATAGAATCTTAGGAATCTTAACCTTGTCCCAAGGGAATCCTTTAGATTCACACCAACAGATATATTTTTTCCAAATTTTGTGGTAAATTTTTCTAGTTACAGGCTTTCTGGCCTGAACAAGAGTATCAATAACAGAATCTGAGAACCCTCGCTTTGATAAGATCAAGCGTTCAATCTCCAAGCAGTCAGCTGGAGTGGGACCAGATTCGGATGTTCGAACGGACCTTGAACAAGAAGGTCTCGTCTCAAAGGTAGCTTCCATGGTGGAGCCGATGACATATTCACCAGATCTGCATACCAAGTCCTGCGTGGCCACGCAGGAGCTATCAAGATCACCGACGCCCTCTCCTGATTGATCCTGGCTACCAGCCTGGGGATGAGAGGAAACGGCGGGAATACATAAGCTAGTTTGAAGGTCCAAGGTGCTACTAGTGCATCTACTAGAGTCGCCTTGGGATCCCTGGATCTGGACCCGTAGCAAGGAACCTTGAAGTTCTGACGAGAGGCCATCAGATCCATGTCTGGAATGCCCCACAGTTGAGTGATTTGGGCAAAGATTTCCGGATGGAGTTCCCACTCCCCCGGATGCAATGTCTGACGACTCAGAAAATCCGCTTCCCAATTTTCCACTCCTGGGATGTGGATTGCAGACAGGTGGCAGGAGCGAGTCTCCGCCCATTGAATGATTTTGGTCACTTCTTCCATCGCCAGGGAACTCCTTGTTCCCCCCTGATGGTTGATGTACGCAACAGTCGTCATGTTGTCTGATTGAAACCGTATGAACTTGGCCCTCGCTAGCTGAGGCCAAGCCTTGAGAGCATTGAATATCGCTCTCAGTTCCAGAATATTTATCGGTAGAAGAGATTCTTTCCGAGACCAAAGACCCTGAGCTTTCAGGGATCCCCAGACCGCGCCCCAGCCCATCAGACTGGCGTCGGTCGTGACAATGACCCACTCTGGTCTGCGGGAGGTCACCCCTTGTGACAGGTTGTCCAGGGACAGCCACCAACGGATTGAGACTCTGGTCCTCTGATTTACTTGTATCTTCGGAGACAAGTCTGTATAGTCCCCATTCCACTGACTGAGCATACACAGTTGTAATGGTCTTAGATGAATGCGCGCAAAAGGAACTATGTCCACAGCCGCTACCATCAAACCTATCACTTCCATGCACTGCGCTATGGAAGGAAGAGGAACGGAATGAAGTATCCGACAAGAGTTTAGAAGTTTTGTTTTTCTGGTCTCTGTCAGAAAAATCCTCATTTCTAAGGAGTCTATTATTGTTCCCAAGAAGGGAACTCTTGTCGACGGAGATAGAGAACTCTTTTCCACGTTCACTTTCCATCCGTGAGATCTGAGAAAGGCCAGGACTATGTCCGTGTGAGCCTTTGCTTGAGGAAGGGACGACGCTTGAATCAGAATGTCGTCCAAGTAAGGTACTACAGCAATGCCCCTTGGTCTTAGCACCGCCAGAAGGAACCCTAGAACCTTTGTGAAAATCCTTGGAGCAGTGGCTAATCCGAAAGGAAGCGCCACGAACTGGTAATGCTTGTCCAGGAATGCGAACCTTAGGAACCGATGATGTTCCTTGTGGACAGGAATATGTAGATACGCATCCTTTAAATCCACCGTGGTCAAGAATTGACCTTCCTGGATGGAAGGATTGTTCGAATGGTTTCCATTTTGGACGATGGAACCTTGAGAAACTTGTTTAGGATCTTGAGATCTAAGATTGGTCTGAACGTTCCCTCTTTTTTGGGAACTACGAACAGATTGGAGTAGAACCCCATCCCTCGTTCTTTTAATGGAACAGGATGAATCACTTCCAGAAGATAACCTTGGGAGACTATTTCTAGCGCCCAAGGATCCAGAACATCTCTTGCCCAAGCCTGAGTGAAAAGAGAGAGTCTGCCCCCCACCAAATCCGGTCCCGGATCGGGGGCCCGCATCTCATGCTGTCTTGGGAGCAGTGGCAGGTTTCTTGGCCTGCTTTCCTTTGTTCCAGCCTTGCATTGGTCTCCAGGCTGGAGTGGCTTGAGAAGTATTACCCTCCTGCTTAGAGGACGTAGCACTTGGGGCTGGTCCGTTTCTGCGAAAGGGACGAAAATTAGGTTTATTTTTGGCCTTGAAAGACCTATCCTGAGGAAGGGCGTGGCCCTTGCCCCCAGTGATATCAGAGATAATCTCTTTCAAGTCAGGGCCAAACAGCGTTTTCCCCTTGAAAGGAATGTCAAGCAATTTGTTCTTGGAAGACGCATCCGCTGACCAAGATTTTAACCAAAGCGCTCTGCGCGCCACAATAGCAAACCCAGAATTTTTCGCCGCTAACCTAGCCAATTGCAAGGTGGCGTCTAGGGTGAAAGAATTAGCCAATTTAAGAGCACGAATTCTGTCCATAATCTCCTCATAAGAAGAAGAATTACTAATAATCGCCTTTTCTAGCTCATCGAACCAGAAACACGCGGCTGTAGTGACAGGGACAATGCATGCAATTGGTTGTAGAAGGTAACCTTGCTGAACAAACATCTTTTTTAGCAAACCTTCTAATCTTTTATCCATAGGAACTTGGAAAGCACAACTATCTTCTATGGGTATAGTGGTGCGCTTGTTTAGAGTAGAAACCGCCCCCTCGACCTTGGGGACTGTCTGCCATAAGTCCTTTCTGGGGTCGACTATAGGAAACAATTTTTTAAATATGGGGGGAGGTACGAAAGGTATACCGGGCCTGTCCCATTCTTTATTAACAATGTACGCCACCCGCTTGGGTATAGGAAAAGCTTCGGGGGGCCCCGGGGCCTCTAGGAACTTGTCCATTTTACATAGTGTTTCTGGAATGACCAGATAATCACAATCATCCAAATTGGATAACACCTCCTTAAGCAGAGCGCGGAGATGTTCCAACTTAAATTTAAAAGTAATCACATCAGGTTCAGCTTGTTGAGAAATTTTTCCTGAATCTGAAATTTCTCCCTCAGACAAAACCTCCCTGGCCCCCTCAGACTGGTGTAGGGGCCCTTCAGAAACAATATCATCAGCGTCCTCATGCTCTTCAGTATTTTTTAAAACAGAGCAGTCGCGCTTTCGCTGATAAGTGGGCATATTGGCTAAAATGTTTTTGATAGAATTATCCATTACAGCCGTTAATTGTTGCATAGTAAGGAGTATTGGCGCGCTAGATGTACTAGGGGCCTCCTGTATGGGCAAGACTGGTGTAGACGAAGGAGGGGATGATGCAGTACCATGCTTACTCCCCTCACTTGAGGAATCATCTTGGGCATCATTTTTACTAAATTTTTTATGACATAAATCACATCTATTTAAATGAGAAGGAACCTTGGCTTCCCCACAGTCAGAACACAATCTATCTGGTAGTTCAGACATGTTAAACAGGCATAAACTTGATAACAAAGCACAAAAAACGTTTTAAAATAAAACCGTTACTGTCACTTTAAATTTTAAACTGAACACACTTTATTACTGCAATTGCGAAAAAGTATGAAGGAATTGTTCAAAATTCACCAAAATTTCACCACAATGTCTTAAAGCCTTAAAAGTATTGCACACCAAATTTGGAAGCTTTAACCCTTAAAATAACAGAACCGGAGCCGTTTTTATATTTAACCCCTTTACAGTCCCTGGAATCTGCTTTGCTGAGACCCAACCAAGCCCAAAGGGGAATACGATACCAAATGATGCCTTCAGAAAGACTTTTCTATGTATCAGAGCTCCACACACATGCAGCTGCATGTCATGCTTTTCTCAAAAACAAGTGCGCCATACCGGCGCGAAAATGAGGCTCTGACTAAGATTAGGGAAAGCCCCTATAGAATAAGGTGTCAAAAACAGTGCCTGCCGATATTATTTTACAAAAAATACCCAGATTAAATGATTCCTCAAGGCTAAATATGTGTAAATATGATCGATTTAGCCCAGAAAATGTCTACAGTCTTAATAATCCCTTGTGAAGCCCTTATTTACTGTTCTGAATAAAAATGGCTTACCGGATCCCATAGGGAAAATGACAGCTTCCAGCATTACATCGTCTTGTTAGAATGTGTCATACCTCAAGCAGCAAAAGACTGCTCACTGTTCCCCCAACTGAAGTTAATTCCTCTCAACAGTCCTGTGTGGAACAGCCATGGATTTTAGTAACGGTTGCTAAAATCATTTTCCTCATACAAACAGAAATCTTCATCTCTTTTCTGTTTCAGAGTAAATAGTACATACCAGCACTATTTTAAAATAACAAACTCTTGATTGAATAATAAAAACTACAGTTAAACACTAAAAAACTCTAAGCCATCTCCGTGGAGATGTTGCCTGTACAACGGCAAAGAGAATGACTGGGGTAGGCGGAGCCTAGGAGGGATCATGTGACCAGCTTTGCTGGGCTCTTTGCCATTTCCTGTTGGGGAAGAGAATATCCCACAAGTAAGGATGACGCCGTGGACCGGACACACCTATGTTGGAGAAAAGGCCCCCTCCAGATGGAGGATCAGCAATGCTACGGGACAACAGCATGTAGAAATATAAGAATGTAGGGTACGCACCTCACTAGACGACAACTCCTCAGAGGTGGATGGCTCCGTGGTATCAAACGTGTTCGATATAATCACATTATCAAGGCATCTCTGGTCTGTAAGGAATATTATTATAGTACCCAGGAATTCTACCCTGGTACTGGTAATAAGCAAACTCTTTTCTTAGTTTATCTTCCGTCCATGAGATCGAAGAAACAGAAGATTTTGAATGGTCTTCTGCCAGACGACAAGATGGTGCTTGAACCAGAATATCGTCCAAGTATGGAGCTACTGCTATACCTCTGGTTCTGGCAACTGCTAGCAGAGAAAAATCCTTCAGATCTATAGTGGTCATGAACTGGCCTTCCTGAACTAAGCGAAGGATGGACTTTAACGTCTCCATCTTGAACGAGGGGACAGATAGGAATTTGTTTAAGCACTTTAGGTCCAGAATTGGGCGGAAAGTTCCCTTCTTCTTTGGGACCACAAAAAGGTTTGAATAGTACCCCAGACCTCTTTCTGCATGAGGTACCGGGACAATGACTCCTAGGGAGGAGAGATCCCTCACGCACCTCAGAAAGGCTTCTCACTTTTCTGGCCTTGAAGACAGGTTTGATAGGAGGAATCTGCCCCTGGGTGAATGAGACATGAAACCTATCTTGTACCCCTGAGCAATGACCTCCAGGAACCACGGGTCTTGTACGTCCCTAAACCAAGCATCTGAAAAAAGCATCAGTCTGTCCCCTACATGATCCAGAGCTGGATCGAGGGCTGCCCCTTCATGCCGACTTTGTCTCGGCGGACTTCTTGCTCTGCTTGGATTTATTCCAATACTGAGCCGGCTTCCAAGTCCCCTTGGATTGCTTGGGCTTTGCAGAGGGCTGCTGACGTTGGGATTTATCAGAACGAAAATTAGGACCTTGTCCCTTAGGCTTGGTTCTTCCTATCCTGCGGTAAAAAGGCACCTTTGCCTCTAGTAACTGTGGAGATAATCGAGTCCAGGCCTGGATCAAATAAAATCTATCCCTTAATGGGGAGGGAAAGAAGTCTGGACTTAGAAGTCATGTCCACAGACCAGGACTTCAGCAAGAGTGTCCTACGGACTTGAACAAAAAGACCTGAAGCCTTAGCATTCAGGTGAATAATTTGCATATTTGCATCACAAATAAAAGAATTGGCCACCCTTAAGATCTTAATTCTTTCCTGGATCACGTCGAGGGGACCTCGATCAACTCAGATAAGAAGGTGCACCAGTAGGTAGCCGCTCCAGCAAAAGCAGCAACAGCCGCTGCCGTTTGAAACAACCTGTATGTTGAAACATCTTTCTTAACATAGTTTCTATCTTCTTATCCATGGGCTCTTTAAACGATCAACTATCCTCAAGCGGGATAGTAGTGCGTTTAGCAAGCGTGGAGATAGTGCCATCAACCTTGGGGATGGAACCCCACAACTCAAATTGAGAGTCCGGGACCGGGAACAATTTCTTAAAAGAAGAAGAAGGGGAAAATGAAGAACCAATCCTTTTCCATTCATTGTTAATGTTAGCAGTTTTTACGGGAAGCAGGAAAATTTGTGGTACAACCCTGTCCTCGTAGACCTTATCTAATTTAGGAATCAAAGGTTTCTCAGGCAATTTGGGATCTGGAACCTCTAACGTAGCTAAAACTTCCTTCAACAGAAAGCGTAAATGCTCAATCCTAAATCTAAAGTCAGGTTCCTCCCCAGCTGGAGGTTTGGAGGCAGCAGATTCTGACCCAGAAAGAGCTCCCTCTGAAGTATCAGAGGTGCCTTCATCATCAGATAATCTTGTATCAGAAAAATCCAATAAACTAGTAGATGACCCCTGGGAAGGATAGCAATATTTAACCTTTCACTTGCGCTTAGCAGGGCGAGGTAAAGCACTAAAGGCCGCAGACACTGCCGTTTGCAACTGCTCAGTAAAGTCTGGCGGTAAAAGGCCCCCTCCAAATGGAGGATTAGGAGTGCTAGGGGAAGCTGCATGTGTATTAGGAGATGACTGTAGGGTAAGTTTTAATTTACAGCTACTGCACTAATATTGATACCAAATTAGTCATCATGGCCGTGTGTTGTTGGATGAAGCATAATATAATGATTAAAAGATGTGTTGTAAAGCATGTAATGTGCATAAGGATATAACTATGATAGGTTACACTAAAGAAGAGTATAATTATGTCAAGCAAATATCATAATTCTCACTGCCAAGAGGAAAGTCAATGAACAACTCACAACTCAGTGATACCAGAAGCTACACAGCCCTTGGGGAATGGATCCAGCTCTGACAATAATAACGCAATAACACTGTGAAGTGTCCCCATCTGGAAGACGATATACCACGTGACCATATCCTCAGCAGCGTGAGCAAAGCCAACCAGATATTGTGGTAAATTATAATCCATACAACGATGAAGCCATGGAAAAATTTAAACATAACATTTATTCCCAAATGTGACAATATTCAAATTAACACTGACCAAATTAATGAATTCACCATGCAAATAGCGTCATCTGTGATAATACACAGAGGATGCTGCTTGCATGGTCACTGTATTCATTTTATGTTTGATATTCTATCTGGCTTCGTTGTTTGCACAAGAGAATGCCAAAATCCAATTTCAGCAAAAAATATTTTACTGCAGTATGGTTTCTGCAGCCACGCCACCAAGATCAGGTTTGATGGCTGGAACAATGGAGCGAAGGAGGAAGCCTAGAAGAAGACAGACATCACGAGCTGCAATTTTGGAACCTAGGTTTCACTGCAGGTATCTGACAGAGTTACTGCACATGTACAAACATTTCTGCACTGGAATGCAGGGAAAGCTAGATTTCAACATGGCGGCACCCTTTACTATAAAGGGGAGGGAAATAACTAACACTATGCTTATAAAATGTATTTATTGTTTAATATTCCTTTAAATTGTTATTGGTCATGTTGGCACAGTGAAGATCACCATGGCAAATTCAGGTATAAAAATCTTAATAAAATGACAATGGCTTGGGTCATTCACCTGCATAATGTTAATGTTGAATGAGGGAGGATTGGACAGACAAATCAAAAATTCTTTTAGCCCTATAAATGATTCCTGCTGTTATATCTTACTTAATTCTTAGTGACACTTTAATTTATAAAATAATATATATACATATACCTATTGACATACAGGACTAGTATTTAAACATCCCAATCAATACTTTCTCAAGAGGATCATTTCTATGTTTTCTATGACTAGTGTTTTCCTGCTGAACGTCATAATGTGTTTATTCTTGTGATTCTTCTCCAAATAAAACTTCATGTATGAGATCATGATGTGCTTTGCTGCTGGAAAGTCACTGACTCAGTGGGAAGCTTTTTATCTTCCCAGCAGTCAGTTCTCTGAGAACATCAGTACAGCTACTGTTGTTACTTGCCGATTACTCGTATTTTCTCCCATCTGTGTCCAGCAATCTAAACTATGATGATAAAGGGTCATTAGGTTTTGAGTGAGGAAGGGGATGGGCTAGACAATTTGTTCTGATAAGCTCCTTGTTGTGAGCTCCAGTTCTGAACGTGAAATGTCCAATTCAAAATACCTTTGGGATATTTTTACACAGAGACAAGCAAATTACTTTTTTGGAGGGGATGCTTAGTGGGTGGAACAAAAAGCAACAATGACATCTGAATGTGAAACATTCTCTTCCTTTACTGTCATTTGTGTGATTTAGAAGACACAATATAAATATGGCTATAATAGAGTCAGGGCAAAATGGATATCATTGCTCATCCGTTTAAAATAAATAAATAAAAAATATTCAGGTACAGATAACTGCTGTTTGGAGCACAGCAACACAAATTTTCTCAGTAGGACTTGACAGTTCAGTTTACCAGTTGGTCAAGTATTTTGTTTTCTGTAATTCCAAAGAGTTTACTATTGTAACTGATTTTTATTTAAGAATTTCTTTCCTTCCAATTTTTGAAAACAATTAAATGTAACTGAACCTAAATCCTGTTGCTTATAGGAATGTGTGTCTTTATCAACTTGACAGGCTACAAAGGCTCATCCCAATGATTCTACTAAACATTTTTTACAAATACAGAAAGTAAAGAGGTTTAATTATGAGTAAACATAAGTTTGATGTGTCTTGTTTCCTTAAAAGTATTTCTTATTTGCTTTAAAAAAATCACAGGTTTGACATTTTTGTACAACCTCTGAAAAATAAATAATTTTAAATACCCATTCACATACCACATAAGTGAACTTAACATTATTGAAGTAATTAAGGGCTTTGCTCCAGTGGGAGTTCACTAGAATGTTGGAGGAAATACAGTAAAAAGGTCTGGAGACAGAGAGTATAACAGATTCATTGTGTTGCATATAAGGATAGGTAGAGGAGGCATGTGAGATAACTAGCAGATATTTCCCTACGATGTCACACAAAGATGCGTAGTATTCGTTTGTACATAATCCATCGGAAACTACTAAATATCTATAAGGATCATACACAAAAATCCACAATCAGGCTAAGTGTGTGCGTTTTGGGAATGGAGATAAATATCTATCTACAAAGTGCAAAACTAAAACCTGTGCTTCAAAGGTGTAGAAAATCATAAAAGGATATAGTCCCAATATAGTGAGGATCGTTGCCAGTCAAAGGAAAACCTCAAAAGAAAGGGAAGAAGCACTTATGGCGAAGTACTGGGTAAGCTGAGTAAACTCCAAGAAACGACAGGACCTTAGATTAATGCAGACTGCAATACAGATAAGTCCACAGACACAGCTCTACGGCTGCAAATTGTGTATCGTCACTTAGCAGTAGAGCTATTTGTGGACTTAACTGTATTGCAGTCAGTATTAATCTGTATATATCCAGTATCATGTTTGTTTTTACGTTGTTTTAATAAATTGTTAACCTAAAGATCCGGTGATTGTCCTGCTTGCCTTGCCAAAGAGAGGTGCTTGACACTTTTTTACTGACAGTTCAGTAACACGTGCGTAAGGTCCTGTTTTTGGGAGTTTACCCAGGTTATCCATATGAGCTTCATTCCTTTCATTGCGGTTTTTCTTCGACTGGCAACGATCCTCACTATATTGGGGCCATATCCTTTTATTAGTTTGTATACCTTTGCAGCACAGTGTTTAGTTTTGCACTTTGTTTTTTGGATTCTAGCATATATTTTTGTGTACTTACACAGAATGTGATATTTTGGTTGTGTCTAAAATATCTATCTACACCCTTGATGGTTCTGAAAAAGTTCAAGTACATTCATTTTATATATAATTATGTCTACATGTGTTTTGCATGTACATACATACAATTGTTAACTGCCCAAGGGAAGCATACAGTTGCAGCAATTATTCACACACCAGGAAACCGTAAACCTAAATCATTATACAGACTTTAATGTGTCAGGAACTTCAGCAATTATGAAGCCATGAAATTTGCAGCTTTCTAGTTCTTCATATGAATTTCTCCAGCTACCTTTTTCCCTATTTCCTTTTTTTTTCCTAAGTGCTGTCTTAGATGACAGCTTAATGTGTAGCACATGCAATATTTATTCTTCTTCAGTGTCAGACTGTCTAGCTATCCAAGGGAATACAAAGAATGTCACTTATTAGGATAAAAGCACAAGGGAAGGTAATCAAGGACATATGTAACATCAGCCAATCATGCCCTATTTCAACATCCTATTCCATTCATAACAGTTCGACAATTATTCTGATAACTTGCTTTCAGGCTGTTTGTGTTTCCCATAATGGCGGTTTGCATTTATTTAAATTATTTCAAATTGGACACTCACTGTGCAGTGCATTTTTGTCAAAACTTTCTATCTTCTGTCAAGAAAATGCTTAGCATATCGGTTTATCTAGGACATCTAATACAATAACCCAATTGGCCCATGTCAAAGGAGCACTAACACAACCAATACAAAACAAATGCTTGCAGTTACTCATATATTTAAAGTAACTAAAATAGAAAAAGTAAGGGGAGAGAGAGAGAAAAAAAAGCCATGTCACATAAATACAACAAAGTAAAATGAAATACACACAGGCAAACTGAAGGGAGTGTGCTTAGTTCTTTCAGCCTATAGTATGTGTACATATATATATATATATACACATATATATACACACACACACACACATATATATATATATATATATACACACGCACACACATTATATATATATATATATATATATATATATATATATATACACACATATATATAGATATTCGAATTGAAGAAGGGCACTCTCAGGATTTATTTAGAAGATAAATGCATTCTTTATTGAGTGAAAACACTAATACATGGTCGACGTTTCGGCCCTCAGTTGGGCCTTCATCAGGACAAGTATAATCTTAAAACTGCCTAGTAGCAGGGATTTCAGATCGGAAAAGGAGAGTCTCGTCGACCATGTATTAGTGTTTTCACTCAATAAAGAATGCATTTATCTTCTAAATAAATCCTGAGAGTGCCCTTCTTCAATTCGAATATCTACAATTATTTCCAAGGATTGCACCCAGGTCGTGGCTACTCCACCTGGTTGGAGTGCTGGGCTACAGGCTATATAGACTTGTTTTATATATATATATATATATATATATATATATATATATATATATATATATATATATATATATATATATATATATATACACACACATATATATATATATATATATAGACACACACACACACACACACACATATATATATATTTACACACACATACATACACAAATATATATATATACACACACACACACACACACATATATATATGTATACACATATACAGTATGAATATATATATTAGGGTTGCACCGATACCATTTTTGTATGACTGAGTACAAGTACCGATACTTGTTTTCAAATACTCGCCAATACCAATTACCGATACTTTTTTTTATGTCATGTGACAGTTTACCAAGCGCATTACAGACTAATTATTTAAGATTCCTTCTTTATAATTATAAAGGACTGTAATTCAAAAGACATTATGAAATAATAAAAAAGTTCACTGAACATGTTTATAAATAAAAAATATTACAATAAAATATTAAATTTAAAGGGCTGATGCAATTGGGTTGTAGGGCTGTTATATAACATCAATCTGACATTTGTATGGAGGTTCAACTCTAAGTTGAACAGTCTTTCACTTTCCACACTACTGCATGGGGCAGAAAGATATTTTTGGGCCATTTTAGCCAGAGCTGGAAATCTGTTTATTAGCTGCCCACTACTTCAGGGGTTTGTCTGAACGAGGTAAAGTGATCTCTCCTACAATAATACAAATAACAGCAATTTGTATTGTCAGAACAGTAGTAAACAATTTTTTGTTTAGTCTCCACTCCAGTTTAAAATGAAATGGGAACATGCAGTTTGAAAAAACGCCACAAGAGAGCATATGGGTAGGAAGTGGAGGTATCGGTTTAAGTATCGGTGCATTTGCACGAGTACAAGTACTCATGCAAATACTTGGTATCGGTACCGATACTAGTATCGGTATCGGTGCATCCCTAATAAATATATATATATATATATATATATACACACATATACACAGTTGTGCTCATAAGTTTACATACCCTGGCAGAATTTATGATTTCTTGGCCATTTTTCAGAGGATATGAATGAAAACAAAAACTTTTCTTTCAATCATGGTTAGTGTTTGGCTGAAGCCATTTCTTATCAATCAACTGTGTTTACTCTTTTTAAATCATAATGACAACAGAAATTACCCAAATGATCCTGATCAAAAGTTTACATACCCCAGTTCTTAATACCGTGTATTGCCCCCTTTAACATCAATGACAGCTTGAAGTCTTTTTTGGTATTTGTGGATGAGGCTCTTTATCTTCTCAGATGGTAAAGCTGCCCATTCTTCCTGGCAAAAAGCCTCCAGTTCCTGTAAATTCTTGGGCTGACTTGCATTTACTGCATGTTTGAGATCTCCCCAGAGTGGCTCAATGATATTGAGGTAAGGAGACTGAGATGGCCACTCCAGAACCTTCACTTTATTCTGCTGTGCCAATGACAGGTCGACTTGGCCTTGTGTTTAGGATCATTGTCATGTTGGAATGTCCAAGTACGTCCCATGCGCAGCTTCTGGGCTGATGAATGCAAATTTTCCTCCAGTAATTTTTGATAACATATTGCATTCATCTTGCCATCAATTCTGACCAAATTTCCTGTGCCTTTGTAGCTCACACATCCCAAAAACATCAGCTATCCACCTCCGTAGTAAGTGTACCTTTCATCATAGGCCTTGTTGACTCCTCTCCAAATGTAGCGTTTAAAAAGCTAAATTTTGGTCTCATCACTCCACATGACTTTGTGCCAGAAGGTTTGAGGTTGTCTCTGTGCTGTTTGGCCTATTTTAAGAGGGATACTTTGTGGCATTTGCGTAGTAATGGCTTTCTTCTGGCGACTGGACCATGCAGCCCATCTTTCTTCAAGTGCCTCCTTATTGTGCATCTTGAAACAGACACCACATGTTTTCAGAGAGACCTGTATTTCACCTGAAGCCATTTTAGGGTTTTTCTTTGCATTGCGAACAATTTTTCTGGCAGTTGTGGCTAAAATTTTAGTTGGTCTACCTGACCATGGTTTGGTTTTTAACAGAACCCCTCATTTTCCACTTCTTGATTAGAGTTTGAACACTGCTGATTGGCATTCTAAATTCCTTGGATATCTTTTTATATCCCTTTCCTGTTTTATACAGTTCAACTACCTTTTCCCACAGATCCTTAGACAATTCTTTTGCTTTCCCCATGACTCAGAATCCAGAAATGTCAGTGCAGCACTGGATGAAAGATGCAAAGGTCTGTCAGGAGTCCAGAAACTCATTGACCTTTTATACACACACACTAATTACAAGCAAACAGATCACAGGTGAGGATGGTTACCTTTAATAGCCATTCAAACCCTTTGTGTCAACTTGTGTGCATGTTATCAGGCCAAAATCACCAGGGTATGTAAACTTTTGATCAGGGTCATTTGGATAGTTTAGGATATTTGGATAGAAAGGCAGACCTTAGAAACTTGTGATTATCCCTGTGAATGGGAACATGCAGGTACGCGTCCTTTAAATCCACTGTTGTCATAAATTGACCCTCTTGGACCAAAGGACGGTACTCTGAGAAATTTGTTAAGACTCTTGAGATCTAAAATTGGCCTGAAAATTCCCTCTTTTTTGGGAAACACAAATAGATTGGAATAAAACCCCAGACCCTGTTTCTGTATCTGAACAGGAACTATCACTCCCAGGTCGAACAGGTCTCTTACAGAATGTAAGAACGCCTCTCTTTTTGTCTGGTCTACAGATAATCTTGAAAGCAGAAACCTGCTTCTGGGAGGAAAACTTTTGAATACTAGTTTGTATCCCTGGGACACTATGTCCACTGCCCAGGGATCCTGGCTTCTTGGATTGTTTTCCCTTATTCCAAGACTGATTGGGTTTAGACTGATCTTGCTTGGAGG
>NC_069499.1:459060142-459065142 GCF_027579735.1 Bombina bombina
TGTCATGGCCAAGGAATCTGAGTTCCTCCCTAATGATTGATGTAAGCCACTGACGTTATGTTGTCCGACTGAAACCTGATAAACTGGGTTAAAGCTAGCTGAGGCCAGGCTAGAAGAGCATTGAAAATTGCTCTCAGTTCCCAAACATTTATTGGAAGAACTGACTCCTCCCGAGTCCATAGACCCTGAGCCCTTAATGAACCCCAGACAGCACCCCAGCCCAGCAAACTGGCATCCGTGGTAACAATCACCCAGGCAGGTCTGCGAAAGCAAGTTCTCTGAGAGAGAAGATCCTGAGACAACCACCATGGAAGAGGATCTCTGTAATCTGATCTATAACAATCTTTGGAGATAGATCCGCATAATCACCGATCCAATGCCTGAGCAAGCATAACTGCAGAGGTCTGAGATGGAACCGAGCAAACGGAATGATGTCCATCAGACCAATAACCTCCATTCACTGAGTCACTGACAGCCGAGGAAGGGACTGAAGAGCAAGACACATATTGAAAATCTTTGACTTTCTTGCTTCTATCAGAAAAATGTTCCTCTCTAGAGAATCTATAATGGTCCCCAAAAATACCACTCTTGTAGCAGGAATTAAGGAACTTTTTCCTAAATTCACCTTCCAACCGTGGGAGCGCAGAAAAGACAACAACTCCGTGTGGAAGTTTGCTAGTTAAAAAGATGGAGTCTGAACTAAAATGTCGTCCAGATAAGGAGCCACTGCAACACCATTCAATCGAAGCACCGCCAACAATGCTCCCAGGACCTTTACAAAAATTCTGGGAGCTGTTGCCAGTCCAAAAGGAAGAGCTAAAAAATGAAAATGTTTGTCTAGAAATGCAAATCTTAGGAACCTGTGATGATCCCTGTGAATGGGAATATGCAGATATGCATCCTTTAGATCCACTGTGGTCAGGAACTGACCTTCCTGAACCAAAGGAAGAATGGAACGAATAGTTTACATCTTGAAAGATTGAACCCTAAGAAACTTGTTCACACTCTAGAGATCTAAAATAGGTCTGAAAGTTCCCTCCTTTTTGGGAACGACGAAGAGATTGGAATAAAAACACAGAGCTTGTTCCTGAACCGAACGATCACTCCCATGTTGGAAAGATTCTGAACACAACATAAGAAATCCTCTCCTTTTATCTGGTTTAGAGATAACCTGGAGAGAAGAAACCTGCCTCTGGGAGGAAACTTCTTGAACTTCAGTTTGTAACCCTGGGACACGCTATCTACCACCCAGGGATCCTGAACATCTCAAACCCAAGCTTGAGCGAAGAAAGAGAGTCTGCCCCCCACAAGATCTATTCCCAGATCGGGGGCAGACCCGTCATGCTGATTTTGAGTCAGCAACAGGCTTCCTGGACTGCTTTCCCTTTATTCAAGACTGATTTGACTTCCAAGATAACTTGGACTGTTCCTGCTTGGAGGAAGAAGACGACGATTTACCAGAGAAGTTACGAAAGGAACAAAAATTACTCTGCCGAACCTTCTGTTTATTTCTTTTATCCTGAGGAAGAGAATGCCCCTTCCCTCCTGTAATATCAGAAATAATTTTAGCCAAACCTGGCCCAAACAAGTTCTTACCCTTGTAAGGAATAGACAAAAGCTTAGAATTAGAGGACACATCCGCAGACCAGGATTTTAACCATAAAGCTCTGCGAGCTAAAATGGCAAAACCAGAAATTTTAGCTCCCAACTTGATGACCTGTAGAGAAGCATCTGCAATAAAGGAATTAGCCAATTTCAAAGCCTTGATTCTATCTTGAATTTCTTCAAGAGGAGTATCTTGCTGAATAGAATCAGACAATGCATCAAACCAATATGCCGCCGCACTAGTAACCGTAGCAATACATGCAGCCGGTTGCCATTGATACCCCTGGTGAACATAAATCTTTTTAAGCAAAGCTTCCAACTTCTTATCCATAGGATCTTTAAAAGAACAGCTGTCCTCAATAGGAATAGTGATCCTCTTGGTCAGAGTGGAAACTGCTACCTCCACCTTAGGAACCATCTGCCAAGATTCCTTAATAGAATCAGCAATTGGAAACATCTTCCTAAAAATTGGAGAAGGGGAAAAAGTAATCCCAGGCTTCTCCCATTCTCGTGCAATAATATCTGAAACACGATCTGGTATAGGAAAAAATTCCACAGAGGAAGGGACATCAAAAAAGTTATTAAGTTTACTAGATTTCTTAGGAATAACCATGACTGACGCCTCAGAGTCATCCAAGGTAGCCAAAACCTCTTTGAGTAACAAACAGCGTGCAGGGCCTCTTGGTCCGTCCATCTTATTCCAAAGGAAAAAACCTTAATCAATAAAAAATTCTAAGTTCAAATCAGAATTTTAATGAAACAAAAAACATTAGTGTCCCTAAATTTTAAACAGACTTTTTTTTTTTTAAACTAGAAAATCTTTAAATAAACTGCACAATAAATCTTGCAGCAACAATTTTTCACAAAATGAATGCAAAAAGAGACGCAAACGTTTATAGTCCCTGAAATTCAGACAGAAACTTAAATATAAACAGAGCAACAGCCCCACAAAAAAACAACAGGCAACCTCCACATATCAGCAAGCTCTGCTGAGATGCCTACCTGACCTCCTTACTGCCGGAAACAAAGTCAGAAAATGATCCAGACCCCATACAGCCGCACCGGAGAGAACACTGAACCACCTCTGAGGAGCTATGCAACAGAGCTGCAACATCCAGGAACAGGAAACTGCTAAAAGGGCGCCAAAAACGCCATTGCTATCTCAGATAAGCCCGCCTATTGTGGGCATGGCCTAACAAACCTCCCGGTAGTCATTAATACACAAACAAAAAACATGTACACCAAAGTGAAAACATAATAAACTAAGCCAAACATCCCCAGTGCATGCAAAACTGCCATACAATAAACCGTTAACCTAAAAGGCTGTCAAAGTGCCAAATTCTCCTATATCAAAACAGGAAAAGAAATAGGCAGGACAGCTCACTTGGTATGAGAGGGGCTTACTACCTCACATGGACCTGTGGAAAAAAGAAAAGGCTGAGTAAACTTACTCAAACTTTCAACCAAGGGCAGCATGAAATTACTTGGGAGGTTCAGTGGGGATTATACGCCACATGCCACCACTTGCTCTACTGAAAAGACTGACATGGACTACGGCTAAACCCCAAAGAAAACCAGAGCAAACTTGCTCTGCTTAAAAAATAAACTCTTGATTGAAGAATCAGACACCTAACTTTACCCCTCCTTGCAACTGATACAAGCAAAGAGAATGACTAGGGATTGTGGGTAGAGGGAGTGGTATTTAGCAGCTTTTGCTGTGGTGCTCCTTGCCTCCTCCTGCTGGTCAGGAGTGATATTCCCAACAGTAATTAAGATAATCCGTGGACTCACTGTGTCATTAGAAAGAAATACAAACGACATATGTGTGTGTATGTACAGTATATATATATAATATATACAGTATATACAGTATATATATATATATTTTAGGGCTGCACGATTAACCGTATATGCGGTTTTAAACCGCGATTAACCGACGCAATTTAAAAACAGCGAGAGTATGTAATTTTTTTAGCCCCGTCCACTAGGGCACAGGTAAAGGCCGCTGCTTGCTCGGAGGGAATCTACATGTAATAGTGCGAGTTGCAGCTGGTATCGCCTGAGTAACCGTTTGTTACAGCGCAGCTGTAGAGAGCAGGAGGAGAGAAGATGGCGGACGACCAGAGTGCTGCAGATAGGAACATGGAGATATGGAAGATCAAGAGCTTGAAAGTGGCCAGTGGGTAAACAAGGCACTGCGACATGCATTAGGTGTCGGGGCCGGTCTTGTACACATCTGGTAGTGAGTTTACCCACCAGCTAGCACGTTTGCCTATTAGATTTAGCAGCACTACTTCAGGCTAGAAGAGGCCTCAGGCTAGAAGAGGCCACAGGCTGGGGCGGCTTAGGGATTATTACTATGGTAGAGGACCGTGAATGTTAAATGTGGGATCAGATAGAGTCATATCTCTCTGTGATATAACTGTTGTTACTTGCCCAGTTAGGTGCAAGGCCTACTTAGAGTGGTTTCTCCTTCTGGAGTCATTTGCTAAACTCTTGTATCTTCATTTAGGCTTGATCTATGTTTATTTTGAATCACCATAGAACTGGGTTGCTTTCAAATTAACAACCATTTGTCTTTTTGTGGCAGTTCCATTATTTTTAATATTGTTATTGCTTATTTACTTTTCTGATCCCTCACATATAGGCTGTCATAAGTAGTATATTAATATTTTTATCTAGATACACTTTTATTTAGGTAATTTGAAGAAAAAATAAATAAATATATATATATATATATATATATATATATACACAAATATATTAATAAATGAACAAAACAAAAAATGAAGAAAGAAGCAACCTAATTGTAATCCATAAACTAAACACAAATGCAGACAAACATATAAAAAAGAAAAAACTGGGTGTCCCCAGTTATAAGGCAGCAAACAAATTGTGGATGTCAGACCCTAAATCAGAGCCATAAGCCAATACCATGGATTTAACAGAATCTCATGCAAATAAATGAACGTTTGAAGCCATGGATATAATAAAGTAAAATGCAAGCAGTAAGTTGGCAAGCAAGATAAGGCAGTTCATGCAATTATAGCAGTTCATGCAAATGTAGCAGCGTGGTTTGTAAGCTGACAGTTAGAGAAAATGCAATGTTATGCCATGCAATCATGCGTGTATAGCAATATAATGTTCCATAACGTAATAGTAATGAAAATTCATGTATAGAGTATTGCTCAAATCATGTGGATATACTCAATTCTCCTCGGTGTGTAACAAAAAGGTATGCAGAATACACCGGCACTCCAGGACCAGGGTCCCCAGTGAATGATGATTATGTTATCGTAACGCTCAATGAACAATCTCACCCAATCCGTGTGGGGTCACAAGAAGCTCGATACACACTATCAAGGGAAGAAATCCAAGCGTGGCAATGTGATGTT